>NW_027476116.1:577500-612500 GCF_051020955.1 Megalopta genalis
TCACAAGAGTAAAGTACCATTATTTTAAACAATATGTCGTTCTAAATGCTTAATCCCTATGTAAAAAAGTTATCTAAGCAAGAATATGTAATTGAAAAAAATTAGAAAAATTTATTTTAGCCGTAAATCGAAAATAATGGGGACACCGGAGCTGTTCGAAGCGCCGAGACGCGCCGCGTACGGCCGAATATTTTCTAAGTCCCAACGTACCGATCAAGAGTAAAGTACCATTTCCCTACATTAGATTTCGTTCTAAATGCTTAATCCCTATGTAAAAACGTTAGTTAAGCAAGAATATCGTATTTTTAAAAAAATCTAATGATAGGATTTCCCAGAAAATTGAAAAAACCGTAAAATGTCAAGAGTAAAGTGCCATTTTCTGACATTAGATTTCGTTCTAAATGCTTAATCCCTATGTAGAAACGTTAGTTAAGCAAGAATATCGTATTTTTAAAAAAATCTAATGATAGGATTTTTCAGAAAATTGAAAAAACCGTAAAATGTCAAGAGTAAAGTGCCCTTATTTTAAACAATGTATCGTTCTAAATGCTTAATCCCTATGTAAAAAAGTTATTTTAGCAGGAATATGTTATTGAAAAAAATTAGAAAAATTTATTTTAGCCGTAAATCGAAAATAATGGGGACACCGGAGCTGTTCGAAGCGCCGAGCGCGCCGCGTACGCCCGAATATTTTCAAAGTCCCAACGTACCGATCAAGAGTAAAGTACCATTTTCCTACATTAGATTTCGTTCTAAATGCTTAATCCCTATGTAAAAACGTTAGTTAAGCAAGAATATCGTATTTTTAAAAAAATCTAATGATAGGATTTCCCAGAAAATTGAAAAAACCGAAAAATGTCAAGAGTAAAGTGCCATTTTCTGACATCAGATTTCGTTCTAAATGCTTAATCCCTATGTAGAAACGTTAGTTAAGCAAGAATATCGTATTTTTAAAAAAATCTAATGATAGGATTTTTCAGAAAATTGAAAAAACCGTAAAATGTCAAGAGTAAAGTGCCCTTATTTTAAACAATGTATCGTTCTAAATGCTTAATCCCTATGTAAAAAAGTTATTTTAGCAGGAATATGTTATTGAAAAAAATTAGAAAAATTTATTTTAGCCGTAAATCGAAAATAATGGGGACACCGGAGCTGTTCGAAGCGCCGAGCGCGCCGCGTACGCCCGAATATTTTCAAAGTCCCAACGTACCGATCAAGAGTAAAGTACCATTTTCCTACATTAGATTTCGTTCTAAATACTTAATCCCTATGTAAAAACGTTAGTTAAGCAAGAATATCGTATTTTTAAAAAAATCTAATGATAGGATTTTCCAGAAAATTGAAAAAACCGAAAAATGTCAAGAGTAAAGTGCCATTTTCTGACATTAGATTTCGTTCTAAATGCTTAATCCCTATGTAGAAACGTTAGTTAAGCAAGAATATCGTATTTTTAAAAAAATCTAATGATAGGATTTTTCAGAAAATTGAAAAAACCGTAAAATGTCAAGAGTAAAGTGCCCTTATTTTAAACAATGTATCGTTCTAAATGCTTAATCCCTATGTAAAAAAGTTATTTTAGCAGGAATATGTTATTGAATAAAATGAGAAAAATTTATTTTAGCCGTAAATCGAAAATAATGGATCGAGCGAATCGGTCGATTGCGCCGAGACGCGCCATGATGCAACAGACGAGCGATTGGAACGCCCGAATATTTTCAAAGTCCCAACGTACCGATCAAGAGTAAAGTACCATTTTCCTACATTAGATTTCGTTCTAAATGCTTAATCCCTATGTAAAAACGTTAGTTAAGCAAGAATATCGTATTTTTAAAAAAATCTAATGATAGGATTTCCCAGAAAATTGAAAAAACCGAAAAATGTCAAGAGTAAAGTGCCATTTTCTGACATTAGATTTCGTTCTAAATGCTTAATCCCTATGTAGAAACGTTAGTTAAGCAAGAATATCGTATTTTTAAAAAAATCTAATGATAGGATTTTTCAGAAAATTGAAAAAACCGTAAAATGTCAAGAGTAAAGTGCCCTTATTTTAAACAATGTATCGTTCTAAATGCTTAATCCCTATGTAAAAAAGTTATTTTAGCAGGAATATGTTATTGAATAAAATGAGAAAAATTTATTTTAGCCGTAAATCGAAAATAATGGATCGAGCGAATCGGTCGATTGCGCCGAGACGCGCTATGATGCAACAGACGAGCGATTGGAACGCCCGAATATTTTCAAAGTCCCAACGTACCGATCAAGAGTAAAGTACCATTTTCCTACATTAGATTTCGTTCTAAATACTTAATCCCTATGTAAAAACGTTAGTTAAGCAAGAATATCGTATTTTTAAAAAAATCTAATGATAGGATTTTCCAGAAAATTGAAAAAACCGAAAAATGTCAAGAGTAAAGTGCCATTTTCTGACATTAGATTTCGTTCTAAATGCTTAATCCCTATGTAGAAACGTTAGTTAAGCAAGAATATCGTATTTTTAAAAAAATCTAATGATAGGATTTTTCAGAAAATTGAAAAAACCGTAAAATGTCAAGAGTAAAGTGCCCTTATTTTAAACAATGTATCGTTCTAAATGCTTAATCCCTATGTAAAAAAGTTATTTTAGCAGGAATATGTTATTGAAAAAAATTAGAAAAATTTATTTTAGCCGTAAATCGAAAATAATGGGGACACCGGAGCTGTTCGAAGCGCCGAGCGCGCCGCGTACGCCCGAATATTTTCAAAGTCCCAACGTACCGATCAAGAGTAAAGTACCATTTTCCTACATTAGATTTCGTTCTAAATACTTAATCCCTATGTAAAAACGTTAGTTAAGCAAGAATATCGTATTTTTAAAAAAATCTAATGATAGGATTTTCCAGAAAATTGAAAAAACCGAAAAATGTCAAGAGTAAAGTGCCATTTTCTGACATTAGATTTCGTTCTAAATGCTTAATCCCTATGTAGAAACGTTAGTTAAGCAAGAATATCGTATTCTTAAAAAAATCTAATGATAGGATTTTTCAGAAAATTGAAAAAACCGTAAAATGTCAAGAGTAAAGTGCCCTTATTTTAAACAATGTATCGTTCTAAATGCTTAATCCCTATGTAAAAAAGTTATTTAAGCAAGAATATGTTATTGAATAAAATGAGAAAAATTTATTTTAGCCGTAAGTCGAAAATAATGGATCGAGCGAATCGGTCGATTGCGCCGAGACGCGCCATGATGCAACAGACGAGCGATTGGAACGCCCGAATATTTTCAAAGTCCCAACGTACCGATCAAGAGTAAAGTACCATTTTCCTACATTAGATTTCGTTCTAAATGCTTAATCCCTATGTAAAAACGTTAGTTAAGCAAGAATATCGTATTTTTAAAAAAATCTAATGATAGGATTTCCCAGAAAATTGAAAAAACCGTAAAATGTCAAGAGTAAAGTGCCATTTTCTGACATTAGATTTCGTTCTAAATGCTTAATCCCTATGTAGAAACGTTAGTTAAGCAAGAATATCGTATTTTTAAAAAAATCTAATGATAGGATTTTTCAGAAAATTGAAAAAACCGTAAAATGTCAAGAGTAAAGTGCCCTTATTTTAAACAATGTATCGTTCTAAATGCTTAATCCCTATGTAAAAAAGTTATTTTAGCAGGAATATGTTATTGAAAAAAATTAGAAAAATTTATTTTAGCCGTAAATCGAAAATAATGGGGACACCGGAGCTGTTCGAAGCGCCGAGCGCGCCGCGTACGCCCGAATATTTTCAAAGTCCCAACGTACCGATCAAGAGTAAAGTACCATTTTCCTACATTAGATTTCGTTCTAAATACTTAATCCCTATGTAAAAACGTTAGTTAAGCAAGAATATCGTATTTTTAAAAAAATCTAATGATAGGATTTTCCAGAAAATTGAAAAAACCGAAAAATGTCAAGAGTAAAGTGCCATTTTCTGACATTAGATTTCGTTCTAAATGCTTAATCCCTATGTAGAAACGTTAGTTAAGCAAGAATATCGTATTTTTAAAAAAATCTAATGATAGGATTTTTCAGAAAATTGAAAAAACCGTAAAATGTCAAGAGTAAAGTGCCCTTATTTTAAACAATGTATCGTTCTAAATGCTTAATCCCTATGTAAAAAAGTTATTTTAGCAGGAATATGTTATTGAATAAAATGAGAAAAATTTATTTTAGCCGTAAATCGAAAATAATGGATCGAGCGAATCGGTCGATTGCGCCGAGACGCGCCATGATGCAACAGACGAGCGATTGGAACGCCCGAATATTTTCAAAGTCCCAACGTACCGATCAAGAGTAAAGTACCATTTTCCTACATTAGATTTCGTTCTAAATGCTTAATCCCTATGTAAAAACGTTAGTTAAGCAAGAATATCGTATTTTTAAAAAAATCTAATGATAGGATTTCCCAGAAAATTGAAAAAACCGAAAAATGTCAAGAGTAAAGTGCCATTTTCTGACATTAGATTTCGTTCTAAATGCTTAATCCCTATGTAGAAACGTTAGTTAAGCAAGAATATCGTATTTTTAAAAAAATCTAATGATAGGATTTTTCAGAAAATTGAAAAAACCGTAAAATGTCAAGAGTAAAGTGCCCTTATTTTAAACAATGTATCGTTCTAAATGCTTAATCCCTATGTAAAAAAGTTATTTTAGCAGGAATATGTTATTGAATAAAATGAGAAAAATTTATTTTAGCCGTAAATCGAAAATAATGGATCGAGCGAATCGGTCGATTGCGCCGAGACGCGCTATGATGCAACAGACGAGCGATTGGAACGCCCGAATATTTTCAAAGTCCCAACGTACCGATCAAGAGTAAAGTACCATTTTCCTACATTAGATTTCGTTCTAAATACTTAATCCCTATGTAAAAACGTTAGTTAAGCAAGAATATCGTATTTTTAAAAAAATCTAATGATAGGATTTTCCAGAAAATTGAAAAAACCGAAAAATGTCAAGAGTAAAGTGCCATTTTCTGACATTAGATTTCGTTCTAAATGCTTAATCCCTATGTAGAAACGTTAGTTAAGCAAGAATATCGTATTTTTAAAAAAATCTAATGATAGGATTTTTCAGAAAATTGAAAAAACCGTAAAATGTCAAGAGTAAAGTGCCCTTATTTTAAACAATGTATCGTTCTAAATGCTTAATCCCTATGTAAAAAAGTTATTTTAGCAGGAATATGTTATTGAAAAAAATTAGAAAAATTTATTTTAGCCGTAAATCGAAAATAATGGGGACACCGGAGCTGTTCGAAGCGCCGAGCGCGCCGCGTACGCCCGAATATTTTCAAAGTCCCAACGTACCGATCAAGAGTAAAGTACCATTTTCCTACATTAGATTTCGTTCTAAATACTTAATCCCTATGTAAAAACGTTAGTTAAGCAAGAATATCGTATTTTTAAAAAAATCTAATGATAGGATTTTCCAGAAAATTGAAAAAACCGAAAAATGTCAAGAGTAAAGTGCCATTTTCTGACATTAGATTTCGTTCTAAATGCTTAATCCCTATGTAGAAACGTTAGTTAAGCAAGAATATCGTATTCTTAAAAAAATCTAATGATAGGATTTTTCAGAAAATTGAAAAAACCGTAAAATGTCAAGAGTAAAGTGCCCTTATTTTAAACAATGTATCGTTCTAAATGCTTAATCCCTATGTAAAAAAGTTATTTAAGCAAGAATATGTTATTGAATAAAATGAGAAAAATTTATTTTAGCCGTAAATCGAAAATAATGGATCGAGCGAATCGGTCGATTGCGCCGAGACGCGCCATGATGCAACAGGCGAGCGATTGGAACGCCCGAATATTTTCAAAGTCCCAACGTACCGATCAAGAGTAAAGTACCATTTTCCTACATTAGATTTCGTTCTAAATGCTTAATCCCTATGTAAAAACGTTAGTTAAGCAAGAATATCGTATTTTTAAAAAAATCTAATGATAGGATTTCCCAGAAAATTGAAAAAACCGAAAAATGTCAAGAGTAAAGTGCCATTTTCTGACATTAGATTTCGTTCTAAATGCTTAATCCCTATGTAGAAACGTTAGTTAAGCAAGAATATCGTATTTTTAAAAAAATCTAATGATAGGATTTTTCAGAAAATTGAAAAAACCGTAAAATGTCAAGAGTAAAGTGCCCTTATTTTAAACAATGTATCGTTCTAAATGCTTAATCCCTATGTAAAAAAGTTATTTTAGCAGGAATATGTTATTGAATAAAATGAGAAAAATTTATTTTAGCCGTAAATCGAAAATAATGGATCGAGCGAATCGGTCGATTGCGCCGAGACGCGCTATGATGCAACAGACGAGCGATTGGAACGCCCGAATATTTTCAAAGTCCCAACGTACCGATCAAGAGTAAAGTACCATTTTCCTACATTAGATTTCGTTCTAAATACTTAATCCCTATGTAAAAACGTTAGTTAAGCAAGAATATCGTATTTTTAAAAAAATCTAATGATAGGATTTTCCAGAAAATTGAAAAAACCGAAAAATGTCAAGAGTAAAGTGCCATTTTCTGACATTAGATTTCGTTCTAAATGCTTAATCCCTATGTAGAAACGTTAGTTAAGCAAGAATATCGTATTTTTAAAAAAATCTAATGATAGGATTTTTCAGAAAATTGAAAAAACCGTAAAATGTCAAGAGTAAAGTGCCCTTATTTTAAACAATGTATCGTTCTAAATGCTTAATCCCTATGTAAAAAAGTTATTTTAGCAGGAATATGTTATTGAAAAAAATTAGAAAAATTTATTTTAGCCGTAAATCGAAAATAATGGGGACACCGGAGCTGTTCGAAGCGCCGAGACGCGCCGCGTACGGCCGAATATTTTCTAAGTCCCAACGTACCGATCAAGAGTAAAGTACCATTTTCCTACATTAGATTTCGTTCTAAATGCTTAATCCCTATGTAAAAACGTTAGTTAAGCAAGAATATCGTATTTTTAAAAAAATCTAATGATAGGATTTCCCAGAAAATTGAAAAAACCGTAAAATGTCAAGAGTAAAGTGCCATTTTCTGACATTAGATTTCGTTCTAAATGCTTAATCCCTATGTAGAAACGTTAGTTAAGCAAGAATATCGTATTTTTAAAAAAATCTAATGATAGGATTTTTCAGAAAATTGAAAAAACCGTAAAATGTCAAGAGTAAAGTGCCCTTATTTTAAACAATGTATCGTTCTAAATGCTTAATCCCTATGTAAAAAAGTTATTTTAGCAGGAATATGTTATTGAAAAAAATTAGAAAAATTTATTTTAGCCGTAAATCGAAAATAATGGGGACACCGGAGCTGTTCGAAGCGCCGAGCGCGCCGCGTACGCCCGAATATTTTCAAAGTCCCAACGTACCGATCAAGAGTAAAGTACCATTTTCCTACATTAGATTTCGTTCTAAATGCTTAATCCCTATGTAAAAACGTTAGTTAAGCAAGAATATCGTATTTTTAAAAAAATCTAATGATAGGATTTCCCAGAAAATTGAAAAAACCGAAAAATGTCAAGAGTAAAGTGCCATTTTCTGACATCAGATTTCGTTCTAAATGCTTAATCCCTATGTAGAAACGTTAGTTAAGCAAGAATATCGTATTTTTAAAAAAATCTAATGATAGGATTTTTCAGAAAATTGAAAAAACCGTAAAATGTCAAGAGTAAAGTGCCCTTATTTTAAACAATGTATCGTTCTAAATGCTTAATCCCTATGTAAAAAAGTTATTTTAGCAGGAATATGTTATTGAAAAAAATTAGAAAAATTTATTTTAGCCGTAAATCGAAAATAATGGGGACACCGGAGCTGTTCGAAGCGCCGAGCGCGCCGCGTACGCCCGAATATTTTCAAAGTCCCAACGTACCGATCAAGAGTAAAGTACCATTTTCCTACATTAGATTTCGTTCTAAATACTTAATCCCTATGTAAAAACGTTAGTTAAGCAAGAATATCGTATTTTTAAAAAAATCTAATGATAGGATTTTCCAGAAAATTGAAAAAACCGAAAAATGTCAAGAGTAAAGTGCCATTTTCTGACATTAGATTTCGTTCTAAATGCTTAATCCCTATGTAGAAACGTTAGTTAAGCAAGAATATCGTATTCTTAAAAAAATCTAATGATAGGATTTTTCAGAAAATTGAAAAAACCGTAAAATGTCAAGAGTAAAGTGCCCTTATTTTAAACAATGTATCGTTCTAAATGCTTAATCCCTATGTAAAAAAGTTATTTAAGCAAGAATATGTTATTGAATAAAATGAGAAAAATTTATTTTAGCCGTAAATCGAAAATAATGGATCGAGCGAATCGGTCGATTGCGCCGAGACGCGCCATGATGCAACAGACGAGCGATTGGAACGCCCGAATATTTTCAAAGTCCCAACGTACCGATCAAGAGTAAAGTACCATTTTCCTACATTAGATTTCGTTCTAAATGCTTAATCCCTATGTAAAAACGTTAGTTAAGCAAGAATATCGTATTTTTAAAAAAATCTAATGATAGGATTTCCCAGAAAATTGAAAAAACCGAAAAATGTCAAGAGTAAAGTGCCATTTTCTGACATTAGATTTCGTTCTAAATGCTTAATCCCTATGTAGAAACGTTAGTTAAGCAAGAATATCGTATTTTTAAAAAAATCTAATGATAGGATTTTTCAGAAAATTGAAAAAACCGTAAAATGTCAAGAGTAAAGTGCCCTTATTTTAAACAATGTATCGTTCTAAATGCTTAATCCCTATGTAAAAAAGTTATTTTAGCAGGAATATGTTATTGAATAAAATGAGAAAAATTTATTTTAGCCGTAAATCGAAAATAATGGATCGAGCGAATCGGTCGATTGCGCCGAGACGCGCTATGATGCAACAGACGAGCGATTGGAACGCCCGAATATTTTCAAAGTCCCAACGTACCGATCAAGAGTAAAGTACCATTTTCCTACATTAGATTTCGTTCTAAATACTTAATCCCTATGTAAAAACGTTAGTTAAGCAAGAATATCGTATTTTTAAAAAAATCTAATGATAGGATTTTCCAGAAAATTGAAAAAACCGAAAAATGTCAAGAGTAAAGTGCCATTTTCTGACATTAGATTTCGTTCTAAATGCTTAATCCCTATGTAGAAACGTTAGTTAAGCAAGAATATCGTATTTTTAAAAAAATCTAATGATAGGATTTTTCAGAAAATTGAAAAAACCGTAAAATGTCAAGAGTAAAGTGCCCTTATTTTAAACAATGTATCGTTCTAAATGCTTAATCCCTATGTAAAAAAGTTATTTTAGCAGGAATATGTTATTGAAAAAAATTAGAAAAATTTATTTTAGCCGTAAATCGAAAATAATGGGGACACCGGAGCTGTTCGAAGCGCCGAGCGCGCCGCGTACGCCCGAATATTTTCAAAGTCCCAACGTACCGATCAAGAGTAAAGTACCATTTTCCTACATTAGATTTCGTTCTAAATACTTAATCCCTATGTAAAAACGTTAGTTAAGCAAGAATATCGTATTTTTAAAAAAATCTAATGATAGGATTTTCCAGAAAATTGAAAAAACCGAAAAATGTCAAGAGTAAAGTGCCATTTTCTGACATTAGATTTCGTTCTAAATGCTTAATCCCTATGTAGAAACGTTAGTTAAGCAAGAATATCGTATTCTTAAAAAAATCTAATGATAGGATTTTTCAGAAAATTGAAAAAACCGTAAAATGTCAAGAGTAAAGTGCCCTTATTTTAAACAATGTATCGTTCTAAATGCTTAATCCCTATGTAAAAAAGTTATTTAAGCAAGAATATGTTATTGAATAAAATGAGAAAAATTTATTTTAGCCGTAAATCGAAAATAATGGATCGAGCGAATCGGTCGATTGCGCCGAGACGCGCCATGATGCAACAGACGAGCGATTGGAACGCCCGAATATTTTCAAAGTCCCAACGTACCGATCAAGAGTAAAGTACCATTTTCCTACATTAGATTTCGTTCTAAATGCTTAATCCCTATGTAAAAACGTTAGTTAAGCAAGAATATCGTATTTTTAAAAAAATCTAATGATAGGATTTCCCAGAAAATTGAAAAAACCGAAAAATGTCAAGAGTAAAGTGCCATTTTCTGACATTAGATTTCGTTCTAAATGCTTAATCCCTATGTAGAAACGTTAGTTAAGCAAGAATATCGTATTTTTAAAAAAATCTAATGATAGGATTTTTCAGAAAATTGAAAAAACCGTAAAATCACAAGAGTAAAGTACCATTATTTTAAACAATATGTCGTTCTAAATGCTTAATCCCTATGTAAAAAAGTTATCTAAGCAAGAATATGTAATTGAAAAAAATTAGAAAAATTTATTTTAGCCGTAAATCGAAAATAATGGGGACACCGGAGCTGTTCGAAGCGCCGAGACGCGCCGCGTACGGCCGAATATTTTCTAAGTCCCAACGTACCGATCAAGAGTAAAGTACCATTTTCCTACATTAGATTTCGTTCTAAATGCTTAATCCCTATGTAAAAACGTTAGTTAAGCAAGAATATCGTATTTTTAAAAAAATCTAATGATAGGATTTCCCAGAAAATTGAAAAAACCGTAAAATGTCAAGAGTAAAGTGCCATTTTCTGACATTAGATTTCGTTCTAAATGCTTAATCCCTATGTAGAAACGTTAGTTAAGCAAGAATATCGTATTTTTAAAAAAATCTAATGATAGGATTTTTCAGAAAATTGAAAAAACCGTAAAATGTCAAGAGTAAAGTGCCCTTATTTTAAACAATGTATCGTTCTAAATGCTTAATCCCTATGTAAAAAAGTTATTTTAGCAGGAATATGTTATTGAAAAAAATTAGAAAAATTTATTTTAGCCGTAAATCGAAAATAATGGGGACACCGGAGCTGTTCGAAGCGCCGAGCGCGCCGCGTACGCCCGAATATTTTCAAAGTCCCAACGTACCGATCAAGAGTAAAGTACCATTTTCCTACATTAGATTTCGTTCTAAATGCTTAATCCCTATGTAAAAACGTTAGTTAAGCAAGAATATCGTATTTTTAAAAAAATCTAATGATAGGATTTCCCAGAAAATTGAAAAAACCGAAAAATGTCAAGAGTAAAGTGCCATTTTCTGACATCAGATTTCGTTCTAAATGCTTAATCCCTATGTAGAAACGTTAGTTAAGCAAGAATATCGTATTTTTAAAAAAATCTAATGATAGGATTTTTCAGAAAATTGAAAAAACCGTAAAATGTCAAGAGTAAAGTGCCCTTATTTTAAACAATGTATCGTTCTAAATGCTTAATCCCTATGTAAAAAAGTTATTTTAGCAGGAATATGTTATTGAAAAAAATTAGAAAAATTTATTTTAGCCGTAAATCGAAAATAATGGGGACACCGGAGCTGTTCGAAGCGCCGAGCGCGCCGCGTACGCCCGAATATTTTCAAAGTCCCAACGTACCGATCAAGAGTAAAGTACCATTTTCCTACATTAGATTTCGTTCTAAATACTTAATCCCTATGTAAAAACGTTAGTTAAGCAAGAATATCGTATTTTTAAAAAAATCTAATGATAGGATTTTCCAGAAAATTGAAAAAACCGAAAAATGTCAAGAGTAAAGTGCCATTTTCTGACATTAGATTTCGTTCTAAATGCTTAATCCCTATGTAGAAACGTTAGTTAAGCAAGAATATCGTATTTTTAAAAAAATCTAATGATAGGATTTTTCAGAAAATTGAAAAAACCGTAAAATGTCAAGAGTAAAGTGCCCTTATTTTAAACAATGTATCGTTCTAAATGCTTAATCCCTATGTAAAAAAAGTTATTTTAGCAGGAATATGTTATTGAATAAAATGAGAAAAATTTATTTTAGCCGTAAATCGAAAATAATGGATCGAGCGAATCGGTCGATTGCGCCGAGACGCGCCATGATGCAACAGACGAGCGATTGGAACGCCCGAATATTTTCAAAGTCCCAACGTACCGATCAAGAGTAAAGTACCATTTTCCTACATTAGATTTCGTTCTAAATGCTTAATCCCTATGTAAAAACGTTAGTTAAGCAAGAATATCGTATTTTTAAAAAAATCTAATGATAGGATTTCCCAGAAAATTGAAAAAACCGAAAAATGTCAAGAGTAAAGTGCCATTTTCTGACATTAGATTTCGTTCTAAATGCTTAATCCCTATGTAGAAACGTTAGTTAAGCAAGAATATCGTATTTTTAAAAAAATCTAATGATAGGATTTTTCAGAAAATTGAAAAAACCGTAAAATGTCAAGAGTAAAGTGCCCTTATTTTAAACAATGTATCGTTCTAAATGCTTAATCCCTATGTAAAAAAGTTATTTTAGCAGGAATATGTTATTGAATAAAATGAGAAAAATTTATTTTAGCCGTAAATCGAAAATAATGGATCGAGCGAATCGGTCGATTGCGCCGAGACGCGCTATGATGCAACAGACGAGCGATTGGAACGCCCGAATATTTTCAAAGTCCCAACGTACCGATCAAGAGTAAAGTACCATTTTCCTACATTAGATTTCGTTCTAAATACTTAATCCCTATGTAAAAACGTTAGTTAAGCAAGAATATCGTATTTTTAAAAAAATCTAATGATAGGATTTTCCAGAAAATTGAAAATACCGAAAAATGTCAAGAGTAAAGTGCCATTTTCTGACATTAGATTTCGTTCTAAATGCTTAATCCCTATGTAGAAACGTTAGTTAAGCAAGAATATCGTATTTTTAAAAAAATCTAATGATAGGATTTTTCAGAAAATTGAAAAAACCGTAAAATGTCAAGAGTAAAGTGCCCTTATTTTAAACAATGTATCGTTCTAAATGCTTAATCCCTATGTAAAAAAGTTATTTTAGCAGGAATATGTTATTGAAAAAAATTAGAAAAATTTATTTTAGCCGTAAATCGAAAATAATGGGGACACCGGAGCTGTTCGAAGCGCCGAGCGCGCCGCGTACGCCCGAATATTTTCAAAGTCCCAACGTACCGATCAAGAGTAAAGTACCATTTTCCTACATTAGATTTCGTTCTAAATACTTAATCCCTATGTAAAAACGTTAGTTAAGCAAGAATATCGTATTTTTAAAAAAATCTAATGATAGGATTTTCCAGAAAATTGAAAAAACCGAAAAATGTCAAGAGTAAAGTGCCATTTTCTGACATTAGATTTCGTTCTAAATGCTTAATCCCTATGTAGAAACGTTAGTTAAGCAAGAATATCGTATTCTTAAAAAAATCTAATGATAGGATTTTTCAGAAAATTGAAAAAACCGTAAAATGTCAAGAGTAAAGTGCCCTTATTTTAAACAATGTATCGTTCTAAATGCTTAATCCCTATGTAAAAAAGTTATTTAAGCAAGAATATGTTATTGAATAAAATGAGAAAAATTTATTTTAGCCGTAAATCGAAAATAATGGATCGAGCGAATCGGTCGATTGCGCCGAGACGCGCCATGATGCAACAGACGAGCGATTGGAACGCCCGAATATTTTCAAAGTCCCAACGTACCGATCAAGAGTAAAGTACCATTTTCCTACATTAGATTTCGTTCTAAATGCTTAATCCCTATGTAAAAACGTTAGTTAAGCAAGAATATCGTATTTTTAAAAAAATCTAATGATAGGATTTCCCAGAAAATTGAAAAAACCGAAAAATGTCAAGAGTAAAGTGCCATTTTCTGACATTAGATTTCGTTCTAAATGCTTAATCCCTATGTAGAAACGTTAGTTAAGCAAGAATATCGTATTTTTAAAAAAATCTAATGATAGGATTTTTCAGAAAATTGAAAAAACCGTAAAATGTCAAGAGTAAAGTGCCCTTATTTTAAACAATGTATCGTTCTAAATGCTTAATCCCTATGTAAAAAAGTTATTTTAGCAGGAATATGTTATTGAATAAAATGAGAAAAATTTATTTTAGCCGTAAATCGAAAATAATGGATCGAGCGAATCGGTCGATTGCGCCGAGACGCGCTATGATGCAACAGACGAGCGATTGGAACGCCCGAATATTTTCAAAGTCCCAACGTACCGATCAAGAGTAAAGTACCATTTTCCTACATTAGATTTCGTTCTAAATACTTAATCCCTATGTAAAAACGTTAGTTAAGCAAGAATATCGTATTTTTAAAAAAATCTAATGATAGGATTTTCCAGAAAATTGAAAAAACCGAAAAATGTCAAGAGTAAAGTGCCATTTTCTGACATTAGATTTCGTTCTAAATGCTTAATCCCTATGTAGAAACGTTAGTTAAGCAAGAATATCGTATTTTTAAAAAAATCTAATGATAGGATTTTTCAGAAAATTGAAAAAACCGTAAAATGTCAAGAGTAAAGTGCCCTTATTTTAAACAATGTATCGTTCTAAATGCTTAATCCCTATGTAAAAAAGTTATTTTAGCAGGAATATGTTATTGAAAAAAATTAGAAAAATTTATTTTAGCCGTAAATCGAAAATAATGGGGACACCGGAGCTGTTCGAAGCGCCGAGCGCGCCGCGTACGCCCGAATATTTTCAAAGTCCCAACGTACCGATCAAGAGTAAAGTACCATTTTCCTACATTAGATTTCGTTCTAAATACTTAATCCCTATGTAAAAACGTTAGTTAAGCAAGAATATCGTATTTTTAAAAAAATCTAATGATAGGATTTTCCAGAAAATTGAAAAAACCGAAAAATGTCAAGAGTAAAGTGCCATTTTCTGACATTAGATTTCGTTCTAAATGCTTAATCCCTATGTAGAAACGTTAGTTAAGCAAGAATATCGTATTCTTAAAAAAATCTAATGATAGGATTTTTCAGAAAATTGAAAAAACCGTAAAATGTCAAGAGTAAAGTGCCCTTATTTTAAACAATGTATCGTTCTAAATGCTTAATCCCTATGTAAAAAAGTTATTTAAGCAAGAATATGTTATTGAATAAAATGAGAAAAATTTATTTTAGCCGTAAATCGAAAATAATGGATCGAGCGAATCGGTCGATTGCGCCGAGACGCGCCATGATGCAACAGACGAGCGATTGGAACGCCCGAATATTTTCAAAGTCCCAACGTACCGATCAAGAGTAAAGTACCATTTTCCTACATTAGATTTCGTTCTAAATGCTTAATCCCTATGTAAAAACGTTAGTTAAGCAAGAATATCGTATTTTTAAAAAAATCTAATGATAGGATTTCCCAGAAAATTGAAAAAACCGAAAAATGTCAAGAGTAAAGTGCCATTTTCTGACATTAGATTTCGTTCTAAATGCTTAATCCCTATGTAGAAACGTTAGTTAAGCAAGAATATCGTATTTTTAAAAAAATCTAATGATAGGATTTTTCAGAAAATTGAAAAAACCGTAAAATGTCAAGAGTAAAGTGCCCTTATTTTAAACAATGTATCGTTCTAAATGCTTAATCCCTATGTAAAAAAGTTATTTTAGCAGGAATATGTTATTGAATAAAATGAGAAAAATTTATTTTAGCCGTAAATCGAAAATAATGGATCGAGCGAATCGGTCGATTGCGCCGAGACGCGCTATGATGCAACAGACGAGCGATTGGAACGCCCGAATATTTTCAAAGTCCCAACGTACCGATCAAGAGTAAAGTACCATTTTCCTACATTAGATTTCGTTCTAAATACTTAATCCCTATGTAAAAACGTTAGTTAAGCAAGAATATCGTATTTTTAAAAAAATCTAATGATAGGATTTTCCAGAAAATTGAAAAAACCGAAAAATGTCAAGAGTAAAGTGCCATTTTCTGACATTAGATTTCGTTCTAAATGCTTAATCCCTATGTAGAAACGTTAGTTAAGCAAGAATATCGTATTTTTAAAAAAATCTAATGATAGGATTTTTCAGAAAATTGAAAAAACCGTAAAATGTCAAGAGTAAAGTGCCCTTATTTTAAACAATGTATCGTTCTAAATGCTTAATCCCTATGTAAAAAAGTTATTTTAGCAGGAATATGTTATTGAAAAAAATTAGAAAAATTTATTTTAGCCGTAAATCGAAAATAATGGGGACACCGGAGCTGTTCGAAGCGCCGAGCGCGCCGCGTACGCCCGAATATTTTCAAAGTCCCAACGTACCGATCAAGAGTAAAGTACCATTTTCCTACATTAGATTTCGTTCTAAATACTTAATCCCTATGTAAAAACGTTAGTTAAGCAAGAATATCGTATTTTTAAAAAAATCTAATGATAGGATTTTCCAGAAAATTGAAAAAACCGAAAAATGTCAAGAGTAAAGTGCCATTTTCTGACATTAGATTTCGTTCTAAATGCTTAATCCCTATGTAGAAACGTTAGTTAAGCAAGAATATCGTATTCTTAAAAAAATCTAATGATAGGATTTTTCAGAAAATTGAAAAAACCGTAAAATGTCAAGAGTAAAGTGCCCTTATTTTAAACAATGTATCGTTCTAAATGCTTAATCCCTATGTAAAAAAGTTATTTAAGCAGGAATATGTTATTGAATAAAATCAGAAAAATTTATTTTAGCCGTAAATCGAAAATAATGGATCGAGCGAATCGGTCGATTGCGCCGAGACGCGCTATGATGCAACAGACGAGCGATTGGAACGCCCGAATATTTTCAAAGTCCCAACGTACCGATCAAGAGTAAAGTACCATTTTCCTACATTAGATTTCGTTCTAAATGCTTAATCCCTATGTAAAAACGTTAGTTAAGCAAGAATATCGTATTTTTAAAAAAATCTAAAGATAGGATTTCCCAGAAAATTGAAAAAACCGTAAAATGTCAAGACTAAAGTGCCATTTTCTGACATTAGATTTCGTTCTAAATGCTTAATCCCTATGTAGAAACGTTAGTTAAGCAAGAATATCGTATTTTTAAATAAATCTAATGATAGGATTTTTCAGAAAATTGAAAAAACCGTAAAATGTCAAGAGTAAAGTGCCCTTATTTTAAACAATGTATCGTTCTAAATGCTTAATCCCTATGTAAAAAAGTTATTTAAGCAAGAATATGTTATTGAATAAAATGAGAAAAATTTATTTTAGCCGTAAATCGAAAATAATGGATCGAGCGAATCGGTCGATTGCGCCGAGACGCGCCATGATGCAACAGACGAGCGATTGGAACGCCCGAATATTTTCAAAGTCCCAACGTACCGATCAAGAGTAAAGTACCATTTTCCTACATTAGATTTCGTTCTAAATGCTTAATCCCTATGTAAAAACGTTAGTTAAGCAAGAATATCGTATTTTTAAAAAAATCTAATGATAGGATTTCCCAGAAAATTGAAAAAACCGAAAAATGTCAAGAGTAAAGTGCCATTTTCTGACATTAGATTTCGTTCTAAATGCTTAATCCCTATGTAGAAACGTTAGTTAAGCAAGAATATCGTATTTTTAAAAAAATCTAATGATAGGATTTTTCAGAAAATTGAAAAAACCGTAAAATGTCAAGAGTAAAGTGCCCTTATTTTAAACAATGTATCGTTCTAAATGCTTAATCCCTATGTAAAAAAGTTATTTTAGCAGGAATATGTTATTGAATAAAATGAGAAAAATTTATTTTAGCCGTAAATCGAAAATAATGGATCGAGCGAATCGGTCGATTGCGCCGAGACGCGCTATGATGCAACAGACGAGCGATTGGAACGCCCGAATATTTTCAAAGTCCCAACGTACCGATCAAGAGTAAAGTACCATTTTCCTACATTAGATTTCGTTCTAAATACTTAATCCCTATGTAAAAACGTTAGTTAAGCAAGAATATCGTATTTTTAAAAAAATCTAATGATAGGATTTCCCAGAAAATTGAAAAAACCGAAAAATGTCAAGAGTAAAGTGCCATTTTCTGACATTAGATTTCGTTCTAAATGCTTAATCCCTATGTAGAAACGTTAGTTAAGCAAGAATATCGTATTTTTAAAAAAATCTAATGATAGGATTTTTCAGAAAATTGAAAAAACCGTAAAATGTCAAGAGTAAAGTGCCCTTATTTTAAACAATGTATCGTTCTAAATGCTTAATCCCTATGTAAAAAAGTTATTTTAGCAGGAATATGTTATTGAAAAAAATTAGAAAAATTTATTTTAGCCGTAAATCGAAAATAATGGGGACACCGGAGCTGTTCGAAGCGCCGAGCGCGCCGCGTACGCCCGAATATTTTCAAAGTCCCAACGTACCGATCAAGAGTAAAGTACCATTTTCCTACATTAGATTTCGTTCTAAATACTTAATCCCTATGTAAAAACGTTAGTTAAGCAAGAATATCGTATTTTTAAAAAAATCTAATGATAGGATTTTCCAGAAAATTGAAAAAACCGAAAAATGTCAAGAGTAAAGTGCCATTTTCTGACATTAGATTTCGTTCTAAATGCTTAATCCCTATGTAGAAACGTTAGTTAAGCAAGAATATCGTATTCTTAAAAAAATCTAATGATAGGATTTTTCAGAAAATTGAAAAAACCGTAAAATGTCAAGAGTAAAGTGCCCTTATTTTAAACAATGTATCGTTCTAAATGCTTAATCCCTATGTAAAAAAGTTATTTAAGCAGGAATATGTTATTGAATAAAATCAGAAAAATTTATTTTAGCCGTAAATCGAAAATAATGGATCGAGCGAATCGGTCGATTGCGCCGAGACGCGCTATGATGCAACAGACGAGCGATTGGAACGCCCGAATATTTTCAAAGTCCCAACGTACCGATCAAGAGTAAAGTACCATTTTCCTACATTAGATTTCGTTCTAAATGCTTAATCCCTATGTAAAAACGTTAGTTAAGCAAGAATATCGTATTTTTAAAAAAATCTAAAGATAGGATTTCCCAGAAAATTGAAAAAACCGTAAAATGTCAAGACTAAAGTGCCATTTTCTGACATTAGATTTCGTTCTAAATGCTTAATCCCTATGTAGAAACGTTAGTTAAGCAAGAATATCGTATTTTTAAATAAATCTAATGATAGGATTTTTCAGAAAATTGAAAAAACCGTAAAATGTCAAGAGTAAAGTGCCCTTATTTTAAACAATGTATCGTTCTAAATGCTTAATCCCTATGTAAAAAAGTTATTTTAGCAGGAATATGTTATTGAAAAAAATTAGAAAAATTTATTTTAGCCGTAAATCGAAAATAATGGGGACACCGGAGCTGTTCGAAGCGCCGAGCGCGCCGCGTACGCCCGAATATTTTCAAAGTCCCAACGTACCGATCAAGAGTAAAGTACCATTTTCCTACATTAGATTTCGTTCTAAATACTTAATCCCTATGTAAAAACGTTAGTTAAGCAAGAATATCGTATTTTTAAAAAAATCTAATGATAGGATTTCCCAGAAAATTGAAAAAACCGAAAAATGTCAAGAGTAAAGTGCCATTTTCTGACATTAGATTTCGTTCTAAATGCTTAATCCCTATGTAGAAACGTTAGTTAAGCAAGAATATCGTATTCTTAAAAAAATCTAATGATAGGATTTTTCAGAAAATTGAAAAAACCGTAAAATGTCAAGAGTAAAGTGCCCTTATTTTAAACAATGTATCGTTCTAAATGCTTAATCCCTATGTAAAAAAGTTATTTAAGCAGGAATATGTTATTGAATAAAATGAGAAAAATTTATTTTAGCCGTAAATCGAAAATAATGGATCGAGCGAATCGGTCGATTGCGCCGAGACGCGCCATGATGCAACAGACGAGCGATTGGAACGCCCGAATATTTTCAAAGTCCCAACGTACCGATCAAGAGTAAAGTACCATTTTCCTACATTAGATTTCGTTCTAAATGCTTAATCCCTATGTAAAAACGTTAGTTAAGCAAGAATATCGTATTTTTAAAAAAATCTAATGATAGGATTTCCCAGAAAATTGAAAAAACCGTAAAATGTCAAGACTAAAGTGCCATTTTCTGACATTAGATTTCGTTCTAAATGCTTAATCCCTATGTAGAAACGTTAGTTAAGCAAGAATATCGTATTTTTAAAAAAATCTAATGATAGGATTTTTCAGAAAATTGAAAAAACCGAAAAATGTCAAGAGTAAAGTGCCATTTTCTGACAATAGATTTCGTTCTAAATGCTTAATCCCTATGTAGAAACGTTAGTTAAGCAAGAATATCGTATTCTTAAAAAAATCTAATGATAGGATTTTTCAGAAAATTGAAAAAACCGTAAAATGTCAAGAGTAAAGTGCCCTTATTTTAAACAATGTATCGTTCTAAATGCTTAATCCCTATGTAAAAAAGTTATTTTAGCAGGAATATGTTATTGAAAAAAATTAGAAAAATTTATTTTAGCCGTAAATCGAAAATAATGGGGACACCGGAGCTGTTCGAAGCGCCGAGCGCGCCGCGTACGCCCGAATATTTTCAAAGTCCCAACGTACCGATCAAGAGTAAAGTACCATTTTCCTACATTAGATTTCGTTCTAAATACTTAATCCCTATGTAAAAACGTTAGTTAAGCAAGAATATCGTATTTTTAAAAAAATCTAATGATAGGATTTCCCAGAAAATTGAAAAAACCGAAAAATGTCAAGAGTAAAGTGCCATTTTCTGACATTAGATTTCGTTCTAAATGCTTAATCCCTATGTAGAAACGTTAGCTAAGCAAGAATATCGTATTTTTAAAAAAATCTAATGATAGGATTTTTCAGAAAATTGAAAAAACCGTAAAATGTCAAGAGTAAAGTGCCCTTATTTTAAACAATGTATCGTTCTAAATGCTTAATCCCTATGTAAAAAAGTTATTTTAGCAGGAATATGTTATTGAATAAAATGAGAAAAATTTATTTTAGCCGTAAATCGAAAATAATGGATCGAGCGAATCGGTCGATTGCGCCGAGACGCGCTATGATGCAACAGACGAGCGATTGGAACGCCCGAATATTTTCAAAGTCCCAACGTACCGATCAAGAGTAAAGTACCATTTTCCTACATTAGATTTCGTTCTAAATGCTTAATCCCTATGTAAAAACGTTAGTTAAGCAAGAATATCGTATTTTTAAAAAAATCTAATGATAGGATTTCCCAGAAAATTGAAAAAACCGTAAAATGTCAAGACTAAAGTGCCATTTTCTGACATTAGATTTCGTTCTAAATGCTTAATCCCTATGTAGAAACGTTAGTTAAGCAAGAATATCGTATTTTTAAAAAAATCTAATGATAGGATTTTTCAGAAAATTGAAAAAACCGTAAAATGTCAAGAGTAAAGTGCCCTTATTTTAAACAATGTATCGTTCTAAATGCTTAATCCCTATGTAAAAAAGTTATTTTAGCAGGAATATGTTATTGAATAAAATGAGAAAAATTTATTTTAGCCGTAAATCGAAAATAATGGATCGAGCGAATCGGTCGATTGCGCCGAGACGCGCTATGATGCAACAGACGAGCGATTGGAACGCCCGAATATTTTCAAAGTCCCAACGTACCGATCAAGAGTAAAGTACCATTTTCCTACATTAGATTTCGTTCTAAATACTTAATCCCTATGTAAAAACGTTAGTTAAGCAAGAATATCGTATTTTTAAAAAAATCTAATGATAGGATTTTCCAGAAAATTGAAAAAACCGAAAAATGTCAAGAGTAAAGTGCCATTTTCTGACATTAGATTTCGTTCTAAATGCTTAATCCCTATGTAGAAACGTTAGTTAAGCAAGAATATCGTATTTTTAAAAAAATCTAATGATAGGATTTTTCAGAAAATTGAAAAAACCGTAAAATGTCAAGAGTAAAGTGCCCTTATTTTAAACAATGTATCGTTCTAAATGCTTAATCCCTATGTAAAAAAGTTATTTTAGCAGGAATATGTTATTGAAAAAAATTAGAAAAATTTATTTTAGCCGTAAATCGAAAATAATGGGGACACCGGAGCTGTTCGAAGCGCCGAGCGCGCCGCGTACGCCCGAATATTTTCAAAGTCCCAACGTACCGATCAAGAGTAAAGTACCATTTTCCTACATTAGATTTCGTTCTAAATACTTAATCCCTATGTAAAAACGTTAGTTAAGCAAGAATATCGTATTTTTAAAAAAATCTAATGATAGGATTTTCCAGAAAATTGAAAAAACCGAAAAATGTCAAGAGTAAAGTGCCATTTTCTGACATTAGATTTCGTTCTAAATGCTTAATCCCTATGTAGAAACGTTAGTTAAGCAAGAATATCGTATTCTTAAAAAAATCTAATGATAGGATTTTTCAGAAAATTGAAAAAACCGTAAAATGTCAAGAGTAAAGTGCCCTTATTTTAAACAATGTATCGTTCTAAATGCTTAATCCCTATGTAAAAAAGTTATTTAAGCAAGAATATGTTATTGAATAAAATGAGAAAAATTTATTTTAGCCGTAAATCGAAAATAATGGATCGAGCGAATCGGTCGATTGCGCCGAGACGCGCCATGATGCAACAGACGAGCGATTGGAACGCCCGAATATTTTCAAAGTCCCAACGTACCGATCAAGAGTAAAGTACCATTTTCCTACATTAGATTTCGTTCTAAATGCTTAATCCCTATGTAAAAACGTTAGTTAAGCAAGAATATCGTATTTTTAAAAAAATCTAATGATAGGATTTCCCAGAAAATTGAAAAAACCGAAAAATGTCAAGAGTAAAGTGCCATTTTCTGACATTAGATTTCGTTCTAAATGCTTAATCCCTATGTAGAAACGTTAGTTAAGCATGAATATCGTATTTTTAAAAAAATCTAATGATAGGATTTTTCAGAAAATTGAAAAAACCGTAAAATGTCAAGAGTAAAGTGCCCTTATTTTAAACAATGTATCGTTCTAAATGCTTAATCCCTATGTAAAAAAGTTATTTTAGCAGGAATATGTTATTGAATAAAATGAGAAAAATTTATTTTAGCCGTAAATCGAAAATAATGGATCGAGCGAATCGGTCAATTGCGCCGAGACGCGCTATGATGCAACAGACGAGCGATTGGAACGCCCGAATATTTTCAAAGTCCCAACGTACCGATCAAGAGTAAAGTACCATTTTCCTACATTAGATTTCGTTCTAAATACTTAATCCCTATGTAAAAACGTTAGTTAAGCAAGAATATCGTATTTTTAAAAAAATCTAATGATAGGATTTTCCAGAAAATTGAAAAAACCGAAAAATGTCAAGAGTAAAGTGCCATTTTCTGACATTAGATTTCGTTCTAAATGCTTAATCCCTATGTAGAAACGTTAGTTAAGCAAGAATATCGTATTCTTAAAAAAATCTAATGATAGGATTTTTCAGAAAATTGAAAAAACCGTAAAATGTCAAGAGTAAAGTGCCCTTATTTTAAACAATGTATCGTTCTAAATGCTTAATCCCTATGTAAAAAAGTAATTTAAGCAAGAATATGTTATTGAATAAAATGAGAAAAATTTATTTTAGCCGTAAATCGAAAATAATGGATCGAGCGAATCGGTCGATTGCGCCGAGACGCGCCATGATGCAACAGACGAGCGATTGGAACGCCCGAATATTTTCAAAGTCCCAACGTACCGATCAAGAGTAAAGTACCATTTTCCTACATTAGATTTCGTTCTAAATGCTTAATCCCTATGTAAAAACGTTAGTTAAGCAAGAATATCGTATTTTTAAAAAAATCTAATGATAGGATTTCCCAGAAAATTGAAAAAACCGAAAAATGTCAAGAGTAAAGTGCCATTTTCTGACATTAGATTTCGTTCTAAATGCTTAATCCCTATGTAGAAACGTTAGTTAAGCAAGAATATCGTATTTTTAAAAAAATCTAATGATAGGATTTTTCAGAAAATTGAAAAAACCGTAAAATGTCAAGAGTAAAGTGCCCTTATTTTAAACAATGTATCGTTCTAAATGCTTAATCCCTATGTAAAAAAGTTATTTTAGCAGGAATATGTTATTGAATAAAATGAGAAAAATTTATTTTAGCCGTAAATCGAAAATAATGGATCGAGCGAATCGGTCGATTGCGCCGAGACGCGCTATGATGCAACAGACGAGCGATTGGAACGCCCGAATATTTTCAAAGTCCCAACGTACCGATCAAGAGTAAAGTACCATTTTCCTACATTAGATTTCGTTCTAAATACTTAATCCCTATGTAAAAACGTTAGTTAAGCAAGAATATCGTATTTTTAAAAAAATCTAATGATAGGATTTTCCAGAAAATTGAAAAAACCGAAAAATGTCAAGAGTAAAGTGCCATTTTCTGACATTAGATTTCGTTCTAAATGCTTAATCCCTATGTAGAAACGTTAGTTAAGCAAGAATATCGTATTCTTAAAAAAATCTAATGATAGGATTTTTCAGAAAATTGAAAAAACCGTAAAATGTCAAGAGTAAAGTGCCCTTATTTTAAACAATGTATCGTTCTAAATGCTTAATCCCTATGTAAAAAAGTAATTTAAGCAAGAATATGTTATTGAATAAAATGAGAAAAATTTATTTTAGCCGTAAAT
This sequence comes from Megalopta genalis, assembly GCF_051020955.1. Taxonomy (NCBI): domain Eukaryota; kingdom Metazoa; phylum Arthropoda; class Insecta; order Hymenoptera; family Halictidae; genus Megalopta; species Megalopta genalis. Next base: position 601,872 of record NW_027476116.1, read on the forward strand.
CGAAAATAATGGATCGAGCGAATCGGTCGATTGCGCCGAGACGCGCCATGATGCAACAGACGAGCGATTGGAACGCCCGAATATTTTCAAAGTCCCAACGTACCGATCAAGAGTAAAGTACCATTTTCCTACATTAGATTTCGTTCTAAATGCTTAATCCCTATGTAAAAACGTTAGTTAAGCAAGAATATCGTATTTTTAAAAAAATCTAATGATAGGATTTCCCAGAAAATTGAAAAAACCGAAAAATGTCAAGAGTAAAGTGCCATTTTCTGACATTAGATTTCGTTCTAAATGCTTAATCCCTATGTAGAAACGTTAGTTAAGCAAGAATATCGTATTTTTAAAAAAATCTAATGATAGGATTTTTCAGAAAATTGAAAAAACCGTAAAATGTCAAGAGTAAAGTGCCCTTATTTTAAACAATGTATCGTTCTAAATGCTTAATCCCTATGTAAAAAAGTTATTTTAGCAGGAATATGTTATTGAATAAAATGAGAAAAATTTATTTTAGCCGTAAATCGAAAATAATGGATCGAGCGAATCGGTCGATTGCGCCGAGACGCGCTATGATGCAACAGACGAGCGATTGGAACGCCCGAATATTTTCAAAGTCCCAACGTACCGATCAAGAGTAAAGTACCATTTTCCTACATTAGATTTCGTTCTAAATACTTAATCCCTATGTAAAAACGTTAGTTAAGCAAGAATATCGTATTTTTAAAAAAATCTAATGATAGGATTTCCCAGAAAATTGAAAAAACCGAAAAATGTCAAGAGTAAAGTGCCATTTTCTGACATTAGATTTCGTTCTAAATGCTTAATCCCTATGTAGAAACGTTAGTTAAGCAAGAATATCGTATTTTTAAAAAAATCTAATGATAGGATTTTTCAGAAAATTGAAAAAACCGTAAAATGTCAAGAGTAAAGTGCCCTTATTTTAAACAATGTATCGTTCTAAATGCTTAATCCCTATGTAAAAAAGTTATTTTAGCAGGAATATGTTATTGAAAAAAATTAGAAAAATTTATTTTAGCCGTAAATCGAAAATAATGGGGACACCGGAGCTGTTCGAAGCGCCGAGCGCGCCGCGTACGCCCGAATATTTTCAAAGTCCCAACGTACCGATCAAGAGTAAAGTACCATTTTCCTACATTAGATTTCGTTCTAAATACTTAATCCCTATGTAAAAACGTTAGTTAAGCAAGAATATCGTATTTTTAAAAAAATCTAATGATAGGATTTTCCAGAAAATTGAAAAAACCGAAAAATGTCAAGAGTAAAGTGCCATTTTCTGACATTAGATTTCGTTCTAAATGCTTAATCCCTATGTAGAAACGTTAGTTAAGCAAGAATATCGTATTCTTAAAAAAATCTAATGATAGGATTTTTCAGAAAATTGAAAAAACCGTAAAATGTCAAGAGTAAAGTGCCCTTATTTTAAACAATGTATCGTTCTAAATGCTTAATCCCTATGTAAAAAAGTTATTTAAGCAGGAATATGTTATTGAATAAAATCAGAAAAATTTATTTTAGCCGTAAATCGAAAATAATGGATCGAGCGAATCGGTCGATTGCGCCGAGACGCGCTATGATGCAACAGACGAGCGATTGGAACGCCCGAATATTTTCAAAGTCCCAACGTACCGATCAAGAGTAAAGTACCATTTTCCTACATTAGATTTCGTTCTAAATGCTTAATCCCTATGTAAAAACGTTAGTTAAGCAAGAATATCGTATTTTTAAAAAAATCTAAAGATAGGATTTCCCAGAAAATTGAAAAAACCGTAAAATGTCAAGACTAAAGTGCCATTTTCTGACATTAGATTTCGTTCTAAATGCTTAATCCCTATGTAGAAACGTTAGTTAAGCAAGAATATCGTATTTTTAAAAAAATCTAATGATAGGATTTTTCAGAAAATTGAAAAAACCGTAAAATGTCAAGAGTAAAGTGCCCTTATTTTAAACAATGTATCGTTCTAAATGCTTAATCCCTATGTAAAAAAGTTATTTTAGCAGGAATATGTTATTGAAAAAAATTAGAAAAATTTATTTTAGCCGTAAATCGAAAATAATGGGGACACCGGAGCTGTTCGAAGCGCCGAGCGCGCCGCGTACGCCCGAATATTTTCAAAGTCCCAACGTACCGATCAAGAGTAAAGTACCATTTTCCTACATTAGATTTCGTTCTAAATACTTAATCCCTATGTAAAAACGTTAGTTAAGCAAGAATATCGTATTTTTAAAAAAATCTAATGATAGGATTTCCCAGAAAATTGAAAAAACCGAAAAATGTCAAGAGTAAAGTGCCATTTTCTGACATTAGATTTCGTTCTAAATGCTTAATCCCTATGTAGAAACGTTAGTTAAGCAAGAATATCGTATTCTTAAAAAAATCTAATGATAGGATTTTTCAGAAAATTGAAAAAACCGTAAAATGTCAAGAGTAAAGTGCCCTTATTTTAAACAATGTATCGTTCTAAATGCTTAATCCCTATGTAAAAAAGTTATTTAAGCAGGAATATGTTATTGAATAAAATGAGAAAAATTTATTTTAGCCGTAAATCGAAAATAATGGATCGAGCGAATCGGTCGATTGCGCCGAGACGCGCCATGATGCAACAGACGAGCGATTGGAACGCCCGAATATTTTCAAAGTCCCAACGTACCGATCAAGAGTAAAGTACCATTTTCCTACATTAGATTTCGTTCTAAATGCTTAATCCCTATGTAAAAACGTTAGTTAAGCAAGAATATCGTATTTTTAAAAAAATCTAATGATAGGATTTCCCAGAAAATTGAAAAAACCGTAAAATGTCAAGACTAAAGTGCCATTTTCTGACATTAGATTTCGTTCTAAATGCTTAATCCCTATGTAGAAACGTTAGTTAAGCAAGAATATCGTATTTTTAAAAAAATCTAATGATAGGATTTTTCAGAAAATTGAAAAAACCGAAAAATGTCAAGAGTAAAGTGCCATTTTCTGACAATAGATTTCGTTCTAAATGCTTAATCCCTATGTAGAAACGTTAGTTAAGCAAGAATATCGTATTCTTAAAAAAATCTAATGATAGGATTTTTCAGAAAATTGAAAAAACCGTAAAATGTCAAGAGTAAAGTGCCCTTATTTTAAACAATGTATCGTTCTAAATGCTTAATCCCTATGTAAAAAAGTTATTTTAGCAGGAATATGTTATTGAAAAAAATTAGAAAAATTTATTTTAGCCGTAAATCGAAAATAATGGGGACACCGGAGCTGTTCGAAGCGCCGAGCGCGCCGCGTACGCCCGAATATTTTCAAAGTCCCAACGTACCGATCAAGAGTAAAGTACCATTTTCCTACATTAGATTTCGTTCTAAATACTTAATCCCTATGTAAAAACGTTAGTTAAGCAAGAATATCGTATTTTTAAAAAAATCTAATGATAGGATTTTCCAGAAAATTGAAAAAACCGAAAAATGTCAAGAGTAAAGTGCCATTTTCTGACATTAGATTTCGTTCTAAATGCTTAATCCCTATGTAGAAACGTTAGTTAAGCAAGAATATCGTATTCTTAAAAAAATCTAATGATAGGATTTTTCAGAAAATTGAAAAAACCGTAAAATGTCAAGAGTAAAGTGCCCTTATTTTAAACAATGTATCGTTCTAAATGCTTAATCCCTATGTAAAAAAGTAATTTAAGCAAGAATATGTTATTGAATAAAATGAGAAAAATTTATTTTAGCCGTAAATCGAAAATAATGGATCGAGCGAATCGGTCGATTGCGCCGAGACGCGCCATGATGCAACAGACGAGCGATTGGAACGCCCGAATATTTTCAAAGTCCCAACGTACCGATCAAGAGTAAAGTACCATTTTCCTACATTAGATTTCGTTCTAAATGCTTAATCCCTATGTAAAAACGTTAGTTAAGCAAGAATATCGTATTTTTAAAAAAATCTAATGATAGGATTTCCCAGAAAATTGAAAAAACCGAAAAATGTCAAGAGTAAAGTGCCATTTTCTGACATTAGATTTCGTTCTAAATGCTTAATCCCTATGTAGAAACGTTAGTTAAGCAAGAATATCGTATTTTTAAAAAAATCTAATGATAGGATTTTTCAGAAAATTGAAAAAACCGTAAAATGTCAAGAGTAAAGTGCCCTTATTTTAAACAATGTATCGTTCTAAATGCTTAATCCCTATGTAAAAAAGTTATTTTAGCAGGAATATGTTATTGAATAAAATGAGAAAAATTTATTTTAGCCGTAAATCGAAAATAATGGATCGAGCGAATCGGTCGATTGCGCCGAGACGCGCTATGATGCAACAGACGAGCGATTGGAACGCCCGAATATTTTCAAAGTCCCAACGTACCGATCAAGAGTAAAGTACCATTTTCCTACATTAGATTTCGTTCTAAATACTTAATCCCTATGTAAAAACGTTAGTTAAGCAAGAATATCGTATTTTTAAAAAAATCTAATGATAGGATTTTCCAGAAAATTGAAAAAACCGAAAAATGTCAAGAGTAAAGTGCCATTTTCTGACATTAGATTTCGTTCTAAATGCTTAATCCCTATGTAGAAACGTTAGTTAAGCAAGAATATCGTATTCTTAAAAAAATCTAATGATAGGATTTTTCAGAAAATTGAAAAAACCGTAAAATGTCAAGAGTAAAGTGCCCTTATTTTAAACAATGTATCGTTCTAAATGCTTAATCCCTATGTAAAAAAGTTATTTTAGCAGGAATATGTTATTGAAAAAAATTAGAAAAATTTATTTTAGCCGTAAATCGAAAATAATGGGGACACCGGAGCTGTTCGAAGCGCCGAGCGCGCCGCGTACGCCCGAATATTTTCAAAGTCCCAACGTACCGATCAAGAGTAAAGTACCATTTTCCTACATTAGATTTCGTTCTAAATACTTAATCCCTATGTAAAAACGTTAGTTAAGCAAGAATATCGTATTTTTAAAAAAATCTAATGATAGGATTTCCCAGAAAATTGAAAAAACCGAAAAATGTCAAGAGTAAAGTGCCATTTTCTGACATTAGATTTCGTTCTAAATGCTTAATCCCTATGTAGAAACGTTAGTTAAGCAAGAATATCGTATTCTTAAAAAAATCTAATGATAGGATTTTTCAGAAAATTGAAAAAACCGTAAAATGTCAAGAGTAAAGTGCCCTTATTTTAAACAATGTATCGTTCTAAATGCTTAATCCCTATGTAAAAAAGTTATTTAAGCAGGAATATGTTATTGAATAAAATGAGAAAAATTTATTTTAGCCGTAAATCGAAAATAATGGATCGAGCGAATCGGTCGATTGCGCCGAGACGCGCCATGATGCAACAGACGAGCGATTGGAACGCCCGAATATTTTCAAAGTCCCAACGTACCGATCAAGAGTAAAGTACCATTTTCCTACATTAGATTTCGTTCTAAATGCTTAATCCCTATGTAAAAACGTTAGTTAAGCAAGAATATCGTATTTTTAAAAAAATCTAATGATAGGATTTCCCAGAAAATTGAAAAAACCGTAAAATGTCAAGACTAAAGTGCCATTTTCTGACATTAGATTTCGTTCTAAATGCTTAATCCCTATGTAGAAACGTTAGTTAAGCAAGAATATCGTATTTTTAAAAAAATCTAATGATAGGATTTTTCAGAAAATTGAAAAAACCGAAAAATGTCAAGAGTAAAGTGCCATTTTCTGACAATAGATTTCGTTCTAAATGCTTAATCCCTATGTAGAAACGTTAGTTAAGCAAGAATATCGTATTCTTAAAAAAATCTAATGATAGGATTTTTCAGAAAATTGAAAAAACCGTAAAATGTCAAGAGTAAAGTGCCCTTATTTTAAACAATGTATCGTTCTAAATGCTTAATCCCTATGTAAAAAAGTTATTTTAGCAGGAATATGTTATTGAAAAAAATTAGAAAAATTTATTTTAGCCGTAAATCGAAAATAATGGGGACACCGGAGCTGTTCGAAGCGCCGAGCGCGCCGCGTACGCCCGAATATTTTCAAAGTCCCAACGTACCGATCAAGAGTAAAGTACCATTTTCCTACATTAGATTTCGTTCTAAATACTTAATCCCTATGTAAAAACGTTAGTTAAGCAAGAATATCGTATTTTTAAAAAAATCTAATGATAGGATTTTCCAGAAAATTGAAAAAACCGAAAAATGTCAAGAGTAAAGTGCCATTTTCTGACATTAGATTTCGTTCTAAATGCTTAATCCCTATGTAGAAACGTTAGTTAAGCAAGAATATCGTATTCTTAAAAAAATCTAATGATAGGATTTTTCAGAAAATTGAAAAAACCGTAAAATGTCAAGAGTAAAGTGCCCTTATTTTAAACAATGTATCGTTCTAAATGCTTAATCCCTATGTAAAAAAGTAATTTAAGCAAGAATATGTTATTGAATAAAATGAGAAAAATTTATTTTAGCCGTAAATCGAAAATAATGGATCGAGCGAATCGGTCGATTGCGCCGAGACGCGCCATGATGCAACAGACGAGCGATTGGAACGCCCGAATATTTTCAAAGTCCCAACGTACCGATCAAGAGTAAAGTACCATTTTCCTACATTAGATTTCGTTCTAAATGCTTAATCCCTATGTAAAAACGTTAGTTAAGCAAGAATATCGTATTTTTAAAAAAATCTAATGATAGGATTTCCCAGAAAATTGAAAAAACCGAAAAATGTCAAGAGTAAAGTGCCATTTTCTGACATTAGATTTCGTTCTAAATGCTTAATCCCTATGTAGAAACGTTAGTTAAGCAAGAATATCGTATTTTTAAAAAAATCTAATGATAGGATTTTTCAGAAAATTGAAAAAACCGTAAAATGTCAAGAGTAAAGTGCCCTTATTTTAAACAATGTATCGTTCTAAATGCTTAATCCCTATGTAAAAAAGTTATTTTAGCAGGAATATGTTATTGAATAAAATGAGAAAAATTTATTTTAGCCGTAAATCGAAAATAATGGATCGAGCGAATCGGTCGATTGCGCCGAGACGCGCTATGATGCAACAGACGAGCGATTGGAACGCCCGAATATTTTCAAAGTCCCAACGTACCGATCAAGAGTAAAGTACCATTTTCCTACATTAGATTTCGTTCTAAATACTTAATCCCTATGTAAAAACGTTAGTTAAGCAAGAATATCGTATTTTTAAAAAAATCTAATGATAGGATTTTCCAGAAAATTGAAAAAACCGAAAAATGTCAAGAGTAAAGTGCCATTTTCTGACATTAGATTTCGTTCTAAATGCTTAATCCCTATGTAGAAACGTTAGTTAAGCAAGAATATCGTATTCTTAAAAAAATCTAATGATAGGATTTTTCAGAAAATTGAAAAAACCGTAAAATGTCAAGAGTAAAGTGCCCTTATTTTAAACAATGTATCGTTCTAAATGCTTAATCCCTATGTAAAAAAGTAATTTAAGCAAGAATATGTTATTGAATAAAATGAGAAAAATTTATTTTAGCCGTAAATCGAAAATAATGGATCGAGCGAATCGGTCGATTGCGCCGAGACGCGCCATGATGCAACAGACGAGCGATTGGAACGCCCGAATATTTTCAAAGTCCCAACGTACCGATCAAGAGTAAAGTACCATTTTCCTACATTAGATTTCGTTCTAAATGCTTAATCCCTATGTAAAAACGTTAGTTAAGCAAGAATATCGTATTTTTAAAAAAATCTAATGATAGGATTTCCCAGAAAATTGAAAAAACCGAAAAATGTCAAGAGTAAAGTGCCATTTTCTGACATTAGATTTCGTTCTAAATGCTTAATCCCTATGTAGAAACGTTAGTTAAGCAAGAATATCGTATTTTTAAAAAAATCTAATGATAGGATTTTTCAGAAAATTGAAAAAACCGTAAAATGTCAAGAGTAAAGTGCCCTTATTTTAAACAATGTATCGTTCTAAATGCTTAATCCCTATGTAAAAAAGTTATTTTAGCAGGAATATGTTATTGAATAAAATGAGAAAAATTTATTTTAGCCGTAAATCGAAAATAATGGATCGAGCGAATCGGTCGATTGCGCCGAGACGCGCTATGATGCAACAGACGAGCGATTGGAACGCCCGAATATTTTCAAAGTCCCAACGTACCGATCAAGAGTAAAGTACCATTTTCCTACATTAGATTTCGTTCTAAATGCTTAATCCCTATGTAAAAACGTTAGTTAAGCAAGAATATCGTATTTTTAAAAAAATCTAATGATAGGATTTCCCAGAAAATTGAAAAAACCGAAAAATGTCAAGAGTAAAGTGCCATTTTCTGACATTAGATTTCGTTCTAAATGCTTAATCCCTATGTAGAAACGTTAGTTAAGCAAGAATATCGTATTTTTAAAAAAATCTAATGATAGGATTTTTCAGAAAATTGAAAAAACCGTAAAATGTCAAGAGTAAAGTGCCCTTATTTTAAACAATGTATCGTTCTAAATGCTTAATCCCTATGTAAAAAAGTTATTTTAGCAGGAATATGTTATTGAATAAAATGAGAAAAATTTATTTTAGCCGTAAATCGAAAATAATGGATCGAGCGAATCGGTCGATTGCGCCGAGACGCGCTATGATGCAACAGACGAGCGATTGGAACGCCCGAATATTTTCAAAGTCCCAACGTACCGATCAAGAGTAAAGTACCATTTTCCTACATTAGATTTCGTTCTAAATACTTAATCCCTATGTAAAAACGTTAGTTAAGCAAGAATATCGTATTTTTAAAAAAATCTAATGATAGGATTTTCCAGAAAATTGAAAAAACCGAAAAATGTCAAGAGTAAAGTGCCATTTTCTGACATTAGATTTCGTTCTAAATGCTTAATCCCTATGTAGAAACGTTAGTTAAGCAAGAATATCGTATTTTTAAAAAAATCTAATGATAGGATTTTTCAGAAAATTGAAAAAACCGTAAAATGTCAAGAGTAAAGTGCCCTTATTTTAAACAATGTATCGTTCTAAATGCTTAATCCCTATGTAAAAAAGTTATTTTAGCAGGAATATGTTATTGAAAAAAATTAGAAAAATTTATTTTAGCCGTAAATCGAAAATAATGGGGACACCGGAGCTGTTCGAAGCGCCGAGCGCGCCGCGTACGCCCGAATATTTTCAAAGTCCCAACGTACCGATCAAGAGTAAAGTACCATTTTCCTACATTAGATTTCGTTCTAAATACTTAATCCCTATGTAAAAACGTTAGTTAAGCAAGAATATCGTATTTTTAAAAAAATCTAATGATAGGATTTTCCAGAAAATTGAAAAAACCGAAAAATGTCAAGAGTAAAGTGCCATTTTCTGACATTAGATTTCGTTCTAAATGCTTAATCCCTATGTAGAAACGTTAGTTAAGCAAGAATATCGTATTCTTAAAAAAATCTAATGATAGGATTTTTCAGAAAATTGAAAAAACCGTAAAATGTCAAGAGTAAAGTGCCCTTATTTTAAACAATGTATCGTTCTAAATGCTTAATCCCTATGTAAAAAAGTAATTTAAGCAAGAATATGTTATTGAATAAAATGAGAAAAATTTATTTTAGCCGTAAATCGAAAATAATGGATCGAGCGAATCGGTCGATTGCGCCGAGACGCGCCATGATGCAACAGACGAGCGATTGGAACGCCCGAATATTTTCAAAGTCCCAACGTACCGATCAAGAGTAAAGTACCATTTTCCTACATTAGATTTCGTTCTAAATGCTTAATCCCTATGTAAAAACGTTAGTTAAGCAAGAATATTGCCCCGGGGCCGGACGGTATCCCCGGCCGGGTCTGGCTGCTTGCCATGGGCGTCCTGGGCGAGAGGCTTAGAGGCCTCTACTCCGGGCTCCTGAGGTCCGGGGTGTTCCCGGACCTTTGGAGGAGAAGTCGGATGGTCCTCTTAAGGAAGGATGGGAGGCCTGCGGATTCTCCCTCCGCGTACCGGCCCATTTGCCTCCTGGACGAGGTGGGCAAGATCTTTGAAAAGATCATTGCTGCCCGCCTCGCCAGGCACCTGTCCCGCGTTGGCCCCGATCTGGCGGACTGCCAGTTCGGCTTCCGGGAGGGGCGATCGACGGTCGATGCAATCGACCGTCTAAAGTCCCTCTCGGACAATGCCGTGGCACGGGGCGGGGTGTGCTTGGCGGTGTCGATAGACATCGTCAATGCGTTTAACACCCTGCCCTGGTCCGCCATTAGGGAGGCCCTGGTTGAACACCAGGTGCCTCCCTATCTGAGGCGGGTAATCGGGGCCTACCTGCGGGGCAGGTGGGTGGAATACCCGGGCCGGTACGGGACGATACGGAGGGAAGTGGACTGCGGGGTCCCACAGGGGTCCGTGTTAGGACCACTCCTGTGGGACCTGGGATATAACGCAGTCCTGAAGGCCTCCCTACCCGACGGTGCCACCCTCATCTGCTATGCAGATGACACATTGGTGGTCGCCGTCGGGGACACCTTCGAGAGGACCATCCGACGAGCGGAAGTTGCGGTGGCAGCCGTCGTCGCGAGGATCCACGGTCTGGGGCTGAAGGTGGCCCCGGAGAAGGCCGAGGCCGTCTGGTTTGGACGGCCTTGGTCTCGGCCACGGACCAGATCGTGGATCTGGGTTGGAGGAGCCTGCGTCGAGGTGAAGTCCGAGA
>NW_027476116.1:617500-842500 GCF_051020955.1 Megalopta genalis
CAGACGAGCGATTGGAACGCCCGAATATTTTCAAAGTCCCAACGTACCGATCAAGAGTAAAGTACCATTTTCCTACATTAGATTTCGTTCTAAATGCTTAATCCCTATGTAAAAACGTTAGTTAAGCAAGAATATCGTATTTTTAAAAAAATCTAATGATAGGATTTTCCAGAAAATTGAAAAAACCGAAAAATGTCAAGAGTAAAGTGCCATTTTCTGACATTAGATTTCGTTCTAAATGCTTAATCCCTATGTAGAAACGTTAGTTAAGCAAGAATATCGTATTCTTAAAAAAATCTAATGATAGGATTTTTCAGAAAATTGAAAAAACCGTAAAATGTCAAGAGTAAAGTGCCCTTATTTTAAACAATGTATCGTTCTAAATGCTTAATCCCTATGTAAAAAAGTTATTTTAGCAGGAATATGTTATTGAATAAAATGAGAAAAATTTATTTTAGCCGTAAATCGAAAATAATGGATCGAGCGAATCGGTCGATTGCGCCGAGACGCGCTATGATGCAACAGACGAGCGATTGGAACGCCCGAATATTTTCAAAGTCCCAACGTACCGATCAAGAGTAAAGTACCATTTTCCTACATTAGATTTCGTTCTAAATACTTAATCCCTATGTAAAAACGTTAGTTAAGCAAGAATATCGTATTTTTAAAAAAATCTAATGATAGGATTTCCCAGAAAATTGAAAAAACCGAAAAATGTCAAGAGTAAAGTGCCATTTTCTGACATTAGATTTCGTTCTAAATGCTTAATCCCTATGTAGAAACGTTAGTTAAGCAAGAATATCGTATTTTTAAAAAAATCTAATGATAGGATTTTTCAGAAAATTGAAAAAACCGTAAAATGTCAAGAGTAAAGTGCCCTTATTTTAAACAATGTATCGTTCTAAATGCTTAATCCCTATGTAAAAAAGTTATTTTAGCAGGAATATGTTATTGAAAAAAATTAGAAAAATTTATTTTAGCCGTAAATCGAAAATAATGGGGACACCGGAGCTGTTCGAAGCGCCGAGCGCGCCGCGTACGCCGGAATATTTTCAAAGTCCCAACGTACCGATCAAGAGTAAAGTACCATTTTCCTACATTAGATTTCGTTCTAAATACTTAATCCCTATGTAAAAACGTTAGTTAAGCAAGAATATCGTATTTTTAAAAAAATCTAATGATAGGATTTTCCAGAAAATTGAAAAAACCGAAAAATGTCAAGAGTAAAGTGCCATTTTCTGACATTAGATTTCGTTCTAAATGCTTAATCCCTATGTAGAAACGTTAGTTAAGCAAGAATATCGTATTCTTAAAAAAATCTAATGATAGGATTTTTCAGAAAATTGAAAAAACCGTAAAATGTCAAGAGTAAAGTGCCCTTATTTTAAACAATGTATCGTTCTAAATGCTTAATCCCTATGTAAAAAAGTTATTTAAGCAGGAATATGTTATTGAATAAAATCAGAAAAATTTATTTTAGCCGTAAATCGAAAATAATGGATCGAGCGAATCGGTCGATTGCGCCGAGACGCGCTATGATGCAACAGACGAGCGATTGGAACGCCCGAATATTTTCAAAGTCCCAACGTACCGATCAAGAGTAAAGTACCATTTTCCTACATTAGATTTCGTTCTAAATGCTTAATCCCTATGTAAAAACGTTAGTTAAGCAAGAATATCGTATTTTTAAAAAAATCTAAAGATAGGATTTCCCAGAAAATTGAAAAAACCGTAAAATGTCAAGACTAAAGTGCCATTTTCTGACATTAGATTTCGTTCTAAATGCTTAATCCCTATGTAGAAACGTTAGTTAAGCAAGAATATCGTATTTTTAAAAAAATCTAATGATAGGATTTTTCAGAAAATTGAAAAAACCGTAAAATGTCAAGAGTAAAGTGCCCTTATTTTAAACAATGTATCGTTCTAAATGCTTAATCCCTATGTAAAAAAGTTATTTTAGCAGGAATATGTTATTGAAAAAAATTAGAAAAATTTATTTTAGCCGTAAATCGAAAATAATGGGGACACCGGAGCTGTTCGAAGCGCCGAGCGCGCCGCGTACGCCCGAATATTTTCAAAGTCCCAACGTACCGATCAAGAGTAAAGTACCATTTTCCTACATTAGATTTCGTTCTAAATACTTAATCCCTATGTAAAAACGTTAGTTAAGCAAGAATATCGTATTTTTAAAAAAATCTAATGATAGGATTTCCCAGAAAATTGAAAAAACCGAAAAATGTCAAGAGTAAAGTGCCATTTTCTGACATTAGATTTCGTTCTAAATGCTTAATCCCTATGTAGAAACGTTAGTTAAGCAAGAATATCGTATTCTTAAAAAAATCTAATGATAGGATTTCCCAGAAAATTGAAAAAACCGAAAAATGTCAAGAGTAAAGTGCCATTTTCTGACATTAGATTTCGTTCTAAATGCTTAATCCCTATGTAGAAACGTTAGTTAAGCAAGAATATCGTATTCTTAAAAAAATCTAATGATAGGATTTTTCAGAAAATTGAAAAAACCGTAAAATGTCAAGAGTAAAGTGCCCTTATTTTAAACAATGTATCGTTCTAAATGCTTAATCCCTATGTAAAAAAGTTATTTTAGCAGGAATATGTTATTGAAAAAAATTAGAAAAATTTATTTTAGCCGTAAATCGAAAATAATGGGGACACCGGAGCTGTTCGAAGCGCCGAGCGCGCCGCGTACGCCCGAATATTTTCAAAGTCCCAACGTACCGATCAAGAGTAAAGTACCATTTTCCTACATTAGATTTCGTTCTAAATACTTAATCCCTATGTAAAAACGTTAGTTAAGCAAGAATATCGTATTTTTAAAAAAATCTAATGATAGGATTTTCCAGAAAATTGAAAAAACCGAAAAATGTCAAGAGTAAAGTGCCATTTTCTGACATTAGATTTCGTTCTAAATGCTTAATCCCTATGTAGAAACGTTAGTTAAGCAAGAATATCGTATTCTTAAAAAAATCTAATGATAGGATTTTTCAGAAAATTGAAAAAACCGTAAAATGTCAAGAGTAAAGTGCCCTTATTTTAAACAATGTATCGTTCTAAATGCTTAATCCCTATGTAAAAAAGTTATTTAAGCAAGAATATGTTATTGAATAAAATGAGAAAAATTTATTTTAGCCGTAAATCGAAAATAATGGATCGAGCGAATCGGTCGATTGCGCCGAGACGCGCCATGATGCAACAGACGAGCGATTGGAACGCCCGAATATTTTCAAAGTCCCAACGTACCGATCAAGAGTAAAGTACCATTTTCCTACATTAGATTTCGTTCTAAATGCTTAATCCCTATGTAAAAACGTTAGTTAAGCAAGAATATCGTATTTTTAAAAAAATCTAATGATAGGATTTCCCAGAAAATTGAAAAAACCGAAAAATGTCAAGAGTAAAGTGCCATTTTCTGACATTAGATTTCGTTCTAAATGCTTAATCCCTATGTAGAAACGTTAGTTAAGCAAGAATATCGTATTTTTAAAAAAATCTAATGATAGGATTTTTCAGAAAATTGAAAAAACCGTAAAATGTCAAGAGTAAAGTGCCCTTATTTTAAACAATGTATCGTTCTAAATGCTTAATCCCTATGTAAAAAATTAATTTTAGCAGGAATATGTTATTGAATAAAATGAGAAAAATTTATTTTAGCCGTAAATCGAAAATAATGGATCGAGCGAATCGGTCAATTGCGCCGAGACGCGCTATGATGCAACAGACGAGCGATTGGAACGCCCGAATATTTTCAAAGTCCCAACGTACCGATCAAGAGTAAAGTACCATTTTCCTACATTAGATTTCGTTCTAAATACTTAATCCCTATGTAAAAACGTTAGTTAAGCAAGAATATCGTATTTTTAAAAAAATCTAATGATAGGATTTTCCAGAAAATTGAAAAAACCGAAAAATGTCAAGAGTAAAGTGCCATTTTCTGACATTAGATTTCGTTCTAAATGCTTAATCCCTATGTAGAAACGTTAGTTAAGCAAGAATATCGTATTCTTAAAAAAATCTAATGATAGGATTTTTCAGAAAATTGAAAAAACCGTAAAATGTCAAGAGTAAAGTGCCCTTATTTTAAACAATGTATCGTTCTAAATGCTTAATCCCTATGTAAAAAAGTAATTTAAGCAAGAATATGTTATTGAATAAAATGAGAAAAATTTATTTTAGCCGTAAATCGAAAATAATGGATCGAGCGAATCGGTCGATTGCGCCGAGACGCGCCATGATGCAACAGACGAGCGATTGGAACGCCCGAATATTTTCAAAGTCCCAACGTACCGATCAAGAGTAAAGTACCATTTTCCTACATTAGATTTCGTTCTAAATGCTTAATCCCTATGTAAAAACGTTAGTTAAGCAAGAATATCGTATTTTTAAAAAAATCTAATGATAGGATTTCCCAGAAAATTGAAAAAACCGAAAAATGTCAAGAGTAAAGTGCCATTTTCTGACATTAGATTTCGTTCTAAATGCTTAATCCCTATGTAGAAACGTTAGTTAAGCAAGAATATCGTATTTTTAAAAAAATCTAATGATAGGATTTTTCAGAAAATTGAAAAAACCGTAAAATGTCAAGAGTAAAGTGCCCTTATTTTAAACAATGTATCGTTCTAAATGCTTAATCCCTATGTAAAAAAGTTATTTTAGCAGGAATATGTTATTGAATAAAATGAGAAAAATTTATTTTAGCCGTAAATCGAAAATAATGGATCGAGCGAATCGGTCGATTGCGCCGAGACGCGCTATGATGCAACAGACGAGCGATTGGAACGCCCGAATATTTTCAAAGTCCCAACGTACCGATCAAGAGTAAAGTACCATTTTCCTACATTAGATTTCGTTCTAAATACTTAATCCCTATGTAAAAACGTTAGTTAAGCAAGAATATCGTATTTTTAAAAAAATCTAATGATAGGATTTTCCAGAAAATTGAAAAAACCGAAAAATGTCAAGAGTAAAGTGCCATTTTCTGACATTAGATTTCGTTCTAAATGCTTAATCCCTATGTAGAAACGTTAGTTAAGCAAGAATATCGTATTTTTAAAAAAATCTAATGATAGGATTTTTCAGAAAATTGAAAAAACCGTAAAATGTCAAGAGTAAAGTGCCCTTATTTTAAACAATGTATCGTTCTAAATGCTTAATCCCTATGTAAAAAAGTTATTTTAGCAGGAATATGTTATTGAAAAAAATTAGAAAAATTTATTTTAGCCGTAAATCGAAAATAATGGGGACACCGGAGCTGTTCGAAGCGCCGAGCGCGCCGCGTACGCCCGAATATTTTCAAAGTCCCAACGTACCGATCAAGAGTAAAGTACCATTTTCCTACATTAGATTTCGTTCTAAATACTTAATCCCTATGTAAAAACGTTAGTTAAGCAAGAATATCGTATTTTTAAAAAAATCTAATGATAGGATTTTCCAGAAAATTGAAAAAACCGAAAAATGTCAAGAGTAAAGTGCCATTTTCTGACATTAGATTTCGTTCTAAATGCTTAATCCCTATGTAGAAACGTTAGTTAAGCAAGAATATCGTATTCTTAAAAAAATCTAATGATAGGATTTTTCAGAAAATTGAAAAAACCGTAAAATGTCAAGAGTAAAGTGCCCTTATTTTAAACAATGTATCGTTCTAAATGCTTAATCCCTATGTAAAAAAGTTATTTAAGCAGGAATATGTTATTGAATAAAATCAGAAAAATTTATTTTAGCCGTAAATCGAAAATAATGGATCGAGCGAATCGGTCGATTGCGCCGAGACGCGCTATGATGCAACAGACGAGCGATTGGAACGCCCGAATATTTTCAAAGTCCCAACGTACCGATCAAGAGTAAAGTACCATTTTCCTACATTAGATTTCGTTCTAAATGCTTAATCCCTATGTAAAAACGTTAGTTAAGCAAGAATATCGTATTTTTAAAAAAATCTAATGATAGGATTTTCCAGAAAATTGAAAAAACCGAAAAATGTCAAGAGTAAAGTGCCATTTTCTGACATTAGATTTCGTTCTAAATGCTTAATCCCTATGTAGAAACGTTAGTTAAGCAAGAATATCGTATTCTTAAAAAAATCTAATGATAGGATTTTTCAGAAAATTGAAAAAACCGTAAAATGTCAAGAGTAAAGTGCCCTTATTTTAAACAATGTATCGTTCTAAATGCTTAATCCCTATGTAAAAAAGTAATTTAAGCAAGAATATGTTATTGAATAAAATGAGAAAAATTTATTTTAGCCGTAAATCGAAAATAATGGATCGAGCGAATCGGTCGATTGCGCCGAGACGCGCCATGATGCAACAGACGAGCGATTGGAACGCCCGAATATTTTCAAAGTCCCAACGTACCGATCAAGAGTAAAGTACCATTTTCCTACATTAGATTTCGTTCTAAATGCTTAATCCCTATGTAAAAACGTTAGTTAAGCAAGAATATCGTATTTTTAAAAAAATCTAATGATAGGATTTCCCAGAAAATTGAAAAAACCGAAAAATGTCAAGAGTAAAGTGCCATTTTCTGACATTAGATTTCGTTCTAAATGCTTAATCCCTATGTAGAAACGTTAGTTAAGCAAGAATATCGTATTTTTAAAAAAATCTAATGATAGGATTTTTCAGAAAATTGAAAAAACCGTAAAATGTCAAGAGTAAAGTGCCCTTATTTTAAACAATGTATCGTTCTAAATGCTTAATCCCTATGTAAAAAAGTTATTTTAGCAGGAATATGTTATTGAATAAAATGAGAAAAATTTATTTTAGCCGTAAATCGAAAATAATGGATCGAGCGAATCGGTCGATTGCGCCGAGACGCGCTATGATGCAACAGACGAGCGATTGGAACGCCCGAATATTTTCAAAGTCCCAACGTACCGATCAAGAGTAAAGTACCATTTTCCTACATTAGATTTCGTTCTAAATACTTAATCCCTATGTAAAAACGTTAGTTAAGCAAGAATATCGTATTTTTAAAAAAATCTAATGATAGGATTTCCCAGAAAATTGAAAAAACCGAAAAATGTCAAGAGTAAAGTGCCATTTTCTGACATTAGATTTCGTTCTAAATGCTTAATCCCTATGTAGAAACGTTAGTTAAGCAAGAATATCGTATTCTTAAAAAAATCTAATGATAGGATTTCCCAGAAAATTGAAAAAACCGAAAAATGTCAAGAGTAAAGTGCCATTTTCTGACATTAGATTTCGTTCTAAATGCTTAATCCCTATGTAGAAACGTTAGTTAAGCAAGAATATCGTATTCTTAAAAAAATCTAATGATAGGATTTTTCAGAAAATTGAAAAAACCGTAAAATGTCAAGAGTAAAGTGCCCTTATTTTAAACAATGTATCGTTCTAAATGCTTAATCCCTATGTAAAAAAGTTATTTTAGCAGGAATATGTTATTGAAAAAAATTAGAAAAATTTATTTTAGCCGTAAATCGAAAATAATGGGGACACCGGAGCTGTTCGAAGCGCCGAGCGCGCCGCGTACGCCCGAATATTTTCAAAGTCCCAACGTACCGATCAAGAGTAAAGTACCATTTTCCTACATTAGATTTCGTTCTAAATACTTAATCCCTATGTAAAAACGTTAGTTAAGCAAGAATATCGTATTTTTAAAAAAATCTAATGATAGGATTTTCCAGAAAATTGAAAAAACCGAAAAATGTCAAGAGTAAAGTGCCATTTTCTGACATTAGATTTCGTTCTAAATGCTTAATCCCTATGTAGAAACGTTAGTTAAGCAAGAATATCGTATTCTTAAAAAAATCTAATGATAGGATTTTTCAGAAAATTGAAAAAACCGTAAAATGTCAAGAGTAAAGTGCCCTTATTTTAAACAATGTATCGTTCTAAATGCTTAATCCCTATGTAAAAAAGTTATTTAAGCAAGAATATGTTATTGAATAAAATGAGAAAAATTTATTTTAGCCGTAAATCGAAAATAATGGATCGAGCGAATCGGTCGATTGCGCCGAGACGCGCCATGATGCAACAGACGAGCGATTGGAACGCCCGAATATTTTCAAAGTCCCAACGTACCGATCAAGAGTAAAGTACCATTTTCCTACATTAGATTTCGTTCTAAATGCTTAATCCCTATGTAAAAACGTTAGTTAAGCAAGAATATCGTATTTTTAAAAAAATCTAATGATAGGATTTCCCAGAAAATTGAAAAAACCGAAAAATGTCAAGAGTAAAGTGCCATTTTCTGACATTAGATTTCGTTCTAAATGCTTAATCCCTATGTAGAAACGTTAGTTAAGCAAGAATATCGTATTTTTAAAAAAATCTAATGATAGGATTTTTCAGAAAATTGAAAAAACCGTAAAATGTCAAGAGTAAAGTGCCCTTATTTTAAACAATGTATCGTTCTAAATGCTTAATCCCTATGTAAAAAATTAATTTTAGCAGGAATATGTTATTGAATAAAATGAGAAAAATTTATTTTAGCCGTAAATCGAAAATAATGGATCGAGCGAATCGGTCAATTGCGCCGAGACGCGCTATGATGCAACAGACGAGCGATTGGAACGCCCGAATATTTTCAAAGTCCCAACGTACCGATCAAGAGTAAAGTACCATTTTCCTACATTAGATTTCGTTCTAAATACTTAATCCCTATGTAAAAACGTTAGTTAAGCAAGAATATCGTATTTTTAAAAAAATCTAATGATAGGATTTTCCAGAAAATTGAAAAAACCGAAAAATGTCAAGAGTAAAGTGCCATTTTCTGACATTAGATTTCGTTCTAAATGCTTAATCCCTATGTAGAAACGTTAGTTAAGCAAGAATATCGTATTCTTAAAAAAATCTAATGATAGGATTTTTCAGAAAATTGAAAAAACCGTAAAATGTCAAGAGTAAAGTGCCCTTATTTTAAACAATGTATCGTTCTAAATGCTTAATCCCTATGTAAAAAAGTAATTTAAGCAAGAATATGTTATTGAATAAAATGAGAAAAATTTATTTTAGCCGTAAATCGAAAATAATGGATCGAGCGAATCGGTCGATTGCGCCGAGACGCGCCATGATGCAACAGACGAGCGATTGGAACGCCCGAATATTTTCAAAGTCCCAACGTACCGATCAAGAGTAAAGTACCATTTTCCTACATTAGATTTCGTTCTAAATGCTTAATCCCTATGTAAAAACGTTAGTTAAGCAAGAATATCGTATTTTTAAAAAAATCTAATGATAGGATTTCCCAGAAAATTGAAAAAACCGAAAAATGTCAAGAGTAAAGTGCCATTTTCTGACATTAGATTTCGTTCTAAATGCTTAATCCCTATGTAGAAACGTTAGTTAAGCAAGAATATCGTATTTTTAAAAAAATCTAATGATAGGATTTTTCAGAAAATTGAAAAAACCGTAAAATGTCAAGAGTAAAGTGCCCTTATTTTAAACAATGTATCGTTCTAAATGCTTAATCCCTATGTAAAAAAGTTATTTTAGCAGGAATATGTTATTGAATAAAATGAGAAAAATTTATTTTAGCCGTAAATCGAAAATAATGGATCGAGCGAATCGGTCGATTGCGCCGAGACGCGCTATGATGCAACAGACGAGCGATTGGAACGCCCGAATATTTTCAAAGTCCCAACGTACCGATCAAGAGTAAAGTACCATTTTCCTACATTAGATTTCGTTCTAAATACTTAATCCCTATGTAAAAACGTTAGTTAAGCAAGAATATCGTATTTTTAAAAAAATCTAATGATAGGATTTTCCAGAAAATTGAAAAAACCGAAAAATGTCAAGAGTAAAGTGCCATTTTCTGACATTAGATTTCGTTCTAAATGCTTAATCCCTATGTAGAAACGTTAGTTAAGCAAGAATATCGTATTTTTAAAAAAATCTAATGATAGGATTTTTCAGAAAATTGAAAAAACCGTAAAATGTCAAGAGTAAAGTGCCCTTATTTTAAACAATGTATCGTTCTAAATGCTTAATCCCTATGTAAAAAAGTTATTTTAGCAGGAATATGTTATTGAAAAAAATTAGAAAAATTTATTTTAGCCGTAAATCGAAAATAATGGGGACACCGGAGCTGTTCGAAGCGCCGAGCGCGCCGCGTACGCCCGAATATTTTCAAAGTCCCAACGTACCGATCAAGAGTAAAGTACCATTTTCCTACATTAGATTTCGTTCTAAATACTTAATCCCTATGTAAAAACGTTAGTTAAGCAAGAATATCGTATTTTTAAAAAAATCTAATGATAGGATTTTCCAGAAAATTGAAAAAACCGAAAAATGTCAAGAGTAAAGTGCCATTTTCTGACATTAGATTTCGTTCTAAATGCTTAATCCCTATGTAGAAACGTTAGTTAAGCAAGAATATCGTATTCTTAAAAAAATCTAATGATAGGATTTTTCAGAAAATTGAAAAAACCGTAAAATGTCAAGAGTAAAGTGCCCTTATTTTAAACAATGTATCGTTCTAAATGCTTAATCCCTATGTAAAAAAGTTATTTAAGCAGGAATATGTTATTGAATAAAATCAGAAAAATTTATTTTAGCCGTAAATCGAAAATAATGGATCGAGCGAATCGGTCGATTGCGCCGAGACGCGCTATGATGCAACAGACGAGCGATTGGAACGCCCGAATATTTTCAAAGTCCCAACGTACCGATCAAGAGTAAAGTACCATTTTCCTACATTAGATTTCGTTCTAAATGCTTAATCCCTATGTAAAAACGTTAGTTAAGCAAGAATATCGTATTTTTAAAAAAATCTAATGATAGGATTTTCCAGAAAATTGAAAAAACCGAAAAATGTCAAGAGTAAAGTGCCATTTTCTGACATTAGATTTCGTTCTAAATGCTTAATCCCTATGTAGAAACGTTAGTTAAGCAAGAATATCGTATTCTTAAAAAAATCTAATGATAGGATTTTTCAGAAAATTGAAAAAACCGTAAAATGTCAAGAGTAAAGTGCCCTTATTTTAAACAATGTATCGTTCTAAATGCTTAATCCCTATGTAAAAAAGTAATTTAAGCAAGAATATGTTATTGAATAAAATGAGAAAAATTTATTTTAGCCGTAAATCGAAAATAATGGATCGAGCGAATCGGTCGATTGCGCCGAGACGCGCCATGATGCAACAGACGAGCGATTGGAACGCCCGAATATTTTCAAAGTCCCAACGTACCGATCAAGAGTAAAGTACCATTTTCCTACATTAGATTTCGTTCTAAATGCTTAATCCCTATGTAAAAACGTTAGTTAAGCAAGAATATCGTATTTTTAAAAAAATCTAATGATAGGATTTCCCAGAAAATTGAAAAAACCGAAAAATGTCAAGAGTAAAGTGCCATTTTCTGACATTAGATTTCGTTCTAAATGCTTAATCCCTATGTAGAAACGTTAGTTAAGCAAGAATATCGTATTTTTAAAAAAATCTAATGATAGGATTTTTCAGAAAATTGAAAAAACCGTAAAATGTCAAGAGTAAAGTGCCCTTATTTTAAACAATGTATCGTTCTAAATGCTTAATCCCTATGTAAAAAAGTTATTTTAGCAGGAATATGTTATTGAATAAAATGAGAAAAATTTATTTTAGCCGTAAATCGAAAATAATGGATCGAGCGAATCGGTCGATTGCGCCGAGACGCGCTATGATGCAACAGACGAGCGATTGGAACGCCCGAATATTTTCAAAGTCCCAACGTACCGATCAAGAGTAAAGTACCATTTTCCTACATTAGATTTCGTTCTAAATACTTAATCCCTATGTAAAAACGTTAGTTAAGCAAGAATATCGTATTTTTAAAAAAATCTAATGATAGGATTTCCCAGAAAATTGAAAAAACCGAAAAATGTCAAGAGTAAAGTGCCATTTTCTGACATTAGATTTCGTTCTAAATGCTTAATCCCTATGTAGAAACGTTAGTTAAGCAAGAATATCGTATTTTTAAAAAAATCTAATGATAGGATTTTTCAGAAAATTGAAAAAACCGTAAAATGTCAAGAGTAAAGTGCCCTTATTTTAAACAATGTATCGTTCTAAATGCTTAATCCCTATGTAAAAAAGTTATTTTAGCAGGAATATGTTATTGAAAAAAATTAGAAAAATTTATTTTAGCCGTAAATCGAAAATAATGGGGACACCGGAGCTGTTCGAAGCGCCGAGCGCGCCGCGTACGCCGGAATATTTTCAAAGTCCCAACGTACCGATCAAGAGTAAAGTACCATTTTCCTACATTAGATTTCGTTCTAAATACTTAATCCCTATGTAAAAACGTTAGTTAAGCAAGAATATCGTATTTTTAAAAAAATCTAATGATAGGATTTTCCAGAAAATTGAAAAAACCGAAAAATGTCAAGAGTAAAGTGCCATTTTCTGACAATAGATTTCGTTCTAAATGCTTAATCCCTATGTAGAAACGTTAGTTAAGCAAGAATATCGTATTCTTAAAAAAATCTAATGATAGGATTTTTCAGAAAATTGAAAAAACCGTAAAATGTCAAGAGTAAAGTGCCCTTATTTTAAACAATGTATCGTTCTAAATGCTTAATCCCTATGTAAAAAAGTTATTTTAGCAGGAATATGTTATTGAAAAAAATTAGAAAAATTTATTTTAGCCGTAAATCGAAAATAATGGGGACACCGGAGCTGTTCGAAGCGCCGAGCGCGCCGCGTACGCCCGAATATTTTCAAAGTCCCAACGTACCGATCAAGAGTAAAGTACCATTTTCCTACATTAGATTTCGTTCTAAATACTTAATCCCTATGTAAAAACGTTAGTTAAGCAAGAATATCGTATTTTTAAAAAAATCTAATGATAGGATTTTCCAGAAAATTGAAAAAACCGAAAAATGTCAAGAGTAAAGTGCCATTTTCTGACATTAGATTTCGTTCTAAATGCTTAATCCCTATGTAGAAACGTTAGTTAAGCAAGAATATCGTATTCTTAAAAAAATCTAATGATAGGATTTTTCAGAAAATTGAAAAAACCGTAAAATGTCAAGAGTAAAGTGCCCTTATTTTAAACAATGTATCGTTCTAAATGCTTAATCCCTATGTAAAAAAGTTATTTAAGCAGGAATATGTTATTGAATAAAATCAGAAAAATTTATTTTAGCCGTAAATCGAAAATAATGGATCGAGCGAATCGGTCGATTGCGCCGAGACGCGCTATGATGCAACAGACGAGCGATTGGAACGCCCGAATATTTTCAAAGTCCCAACGTACCGATCAAGAGTAAAGTACCATTTTCCTACATTAGATTTCGTTCTAAATGCTTAATCCCTATGTAAAAACGTTAGTTAAGCAAGAATATCGTATTTTTAAAAAAATCTAAAGATAGGATTTCCCAGAAAATTGAAAAAACCGTAAAATGTCAAGACTAAAGTGCCATTTTCTGACATTAGATTTCGTTCTAAATGCTTAATCCCTATGTAGAAACGTTAGTTAAGCAAGAATATCGTATTTTTAAAAAAATCTAATGATAGGATTTTTCAGAAAATTGAAAAAACCGTAAAATGTCAAGAGTAAAGTGCCCTTATTTTAAACAATGTATCGTTCTAAATGCTTAATCCCTATGTAAAAAAGTTATTTTAGCAGGAATATGTTATTGAAAAAAATTAGAAAAATTTATTTTAGCCGTAAATCGAAAATAATGGGGACACCGGAGCTGTTCGAAGCGCCGAGCGCGCCGCGTACGCCGGAATATTTTCAAAGTCCCAACGTACCGATCAAGAGTAAAGTACCATTTTCCTACATTAGATTTCGTTCTAAATACTTAATCCCTATGTAAAAACGTTAGTTAAGCAAGAATATCGTATTTTTAAAAAAATCTAATGATAGGATTTTCCAGAAAATTGAAAAAACCGAAAAATGTCAAGAGTAAAGTGCCATTTTCTGACATTAGATTTCGTTCTAAATGCTTAATCCCTATGTAGAAACGTTAGTTAAGCAAGAATATCGTATTCTTAAAAAAATCTAATGATAGGATTTTTCAGAAAATTGAAAAAACCGTAAAATGTCAAGAGTAAAGTGCCCTTATTTTAAACAATGTATCGTTCTAAATGCTTAATCCCTATGTAAAAAATTTATTTAAGCAGGAATATGTTATTGAATAAAATCAGAAAAATTTATTTTAGCCGTAAATCGAAAATAATGGATCGAGCGAATCGGTCGATTGCGCCGAGACGCGCTATGATGCAACAGACGAGCGATTGGAACGCCCGAATATTTTCAAAGTCCCAACGTACCGATCAAGAGTAAAGTACCATTTTCCTACATTAGATTTCGTTCTAAATGCTTAATCCCTATGTAAAAACGTTAGTTAAGCAAGAATATCGTATTTTTAAAAAAATCTAAAGATAGGATTTCCCAGAAAATTGAAAAAACCGTAAAATGTCAAGACTAAAGTGCCATTTTCTGACATTAGATTTCGTTCTAAATGCTTAATCCCTATGTAGAAACGTTAGTTAAGCAAGAATATCGTATTTTTAAAAAAATCTAATGATAGGATTTTTCAGAAAATTGAAAAAACCGTAAAATGTCAAGAGTAAAGTGCCCTTATTTTAAACAATGTATCGTTCTAAATGCTTAATCCCTATGTAAAAAAGTTATTTTAGCAGGAATATGTTATTGAAAAAAATTAGAAAAATTTATTTTAGCCGTAAATCGAAAATAATGGGGACACCGGAGCTGTTCGAAGCGCCGAGCGCGCCGCGTACGCCCGAATATTTTCAAAGTCCCAACGTACCGATCAAGAGTAAAGTACCATTTTCCTACATTAGATTTCGTTCTAAATACTTAATCCCTATGTAAAAACGTTAGTTAAGCAAGAATATCGTATTTTTAAAAAAATCTAATGATAGGATTTCCCAGAAAATTGAAAAAACCGAAAAATGTCAAGAGTAAAGTGCCATTTTCTGACATTAGATTTCGTTCTAAATGCTTAATCCCTATGTAGAAACGTTAGTTAAGCAAGAATATCGTATTCTTAAAAAAATCTAATGATAGGATTTTTCAGAAAATTGAAAAAACCGTAAAATGTCAAGAGTAAAGTGCCCTTATTTTAAACAATGTATCGTTCTAAATGCTTAATCCCTATGTAAAAAAGTTATTTAAGCAGGAATATGTTATTGAATAAAATGAGAAAAATTTATTTTAGCCGTAAATCGAAAATAATGGATCGAGCGAATCGGTCGATTGCGCCGAGACGCGCCATGATGCAACAGACGAGCGATTGGAACGCCCGAATATTTTCAAAGTCCCAACGTACCGATCAAGAGTAAAGTACCATTTTCCTACATTAGATTTCGTTCTAAATGCTTAATCCCTATGTAAAAACGTTAGTTAAGCAAGAATATCGTATTTTTAAAAAAATCTAATGATAGGATTTCCCAGAAAATTGAAAAAACCGTAAAATGTCAAGACTAAAGTGCCATTTTCTGACATTAGATTTCGTTCTAAATGCTTAATCCCTATGTAAAAACGTTAGTTAAGCAAGAATATCGTATTTTTAAAAAAATCTAATGATAGGATTTCCCAGAAAATTGAAAAAACCGAAAAATGTCAAGAGTAAAGTGCCATTTTCTGACATTAGATTTCGTTCTAAATGCTTAATCCCTATGTAGAAACGTTAGTTAAGCAAGAATATCGTATTCTTAAAAAAATCTAATGATAGGATTTTTCAGAAAATTGAAAAAACCGTAAAATGTCAAGAGTAAAGTGCCCTTATTTTAAACAATGTATCGTTCTAAATGCTTAATCCCTATGTAAAAAAGTTATTTTAGCAGGAATATGTTATTGAAAAAAATTAGAAAAATTTATTTTAGCCGTAAATCGAAAATAATGGGGACACCGGAGCTGTTCGAAGCGCCGAGCGCGCCGCGTACGCCCGAATATTTTCAAAGTCCCAACGTACCGATCAAGAGTAAAGTACCATTTTCCTACATTAGATTTCGTTCTAAATACTTAATCCCTATGTAAAAACGTTAGTTAAGCAAGAATATCGTATTTTTAAAAAAATCTAATGATAGGATTTTCCAGAAAATTGAAAAAACCGAAAAATGTCAAGAGTAAAGTGCCATTTTCTGACATTAGATTTCGTTCTAAATGCTTAATCCCTATGTAGAAACGTTAGTTAAGCAAGAATATCGTATTCTTAAAAAAATCTAATGATAGGATTTTTCAGAAAATTGAAAAAACCGTAAAATGTCAAGAGTAAAGTGCCCTTATTTTAAACAATGTATCGTTCTAAATGCTTAATCCCTATGTAAAAAAGTTATTTAAGCAAGAATATGTTATTGAATAAAATGAGAAAAATTTATTTTAGCCGTAAATCGAAAATAATGGATCGAGCGAATCGGTCGATTGCGCCGAGACGCGCCATGATGCAACAGACGAGCGATTGGAACGCCCGAATATTTTCAAAGTCCCAACGTACCGATCAAGAGTAAAGTACCATTTTCCTACATTAGATTTCGTTCTAAATGCTTAATCCCTATGTAAAAACGTTAGTTAAGCAAGAATATCGTATTTTTAAAAAAATCTAATGATAGGATTTCCCAGAAAATTGAAAAAACCGAAAAATGTCAAGAGTAAAGTGCCATTTTCTGACATTAGATTTCGTTCTAAATGCTTAATCCCTATGTAGAAACGTTAGTTAAGCAAGAATATCGTATTTTTAAAAAAATCTAATGATAGGATTTTTCAGAAAATTGAAAAAACCGTAAAATGTCAAGAGTAAAGTGCCCTTATTTTAAACAATGTATCGTTCTAAATGCTTAATCCCTATGTAAAAAAGTTATTTTAGCAGGAATATGTTATTGAATAAAATGAGAAAAATTTATTTTAGCCGTAAATCGAAAATAATGGATCGAGCGAATCGGTCGATTGCGCCGAGACGCGCTATGATGCAACAGACGAGCGATTGGAACGCCCGAATATTTTCAAAGTCCCAACGTACCGATCAAGAGTAAAGTACCATTTTCCTACATTAGATTTCGTTCTAAATGCTTAATCCCTATGTAAAAACGTTAGTTAAGCAAGAATATCGTATTTTTAAAAAAATCTAATGATAGGATTTCCCAGAAAATTGAAAAAACCGAAAAATGTCAAGAGTAAAGTGCCATTTTCTGACATTAGATTTCGTTCTAAATGCTTAATCCCTATGTAGAAACGTTAGTTAAGCAAGAATATCGTATTTTTAAAAAAATCTAATGATAGGATTTTTCAGAAAATTGAAAAAACCGTAAAATGTCAAGAGTAAAGTGCCCTTATTTTAAACAATGTATCGTTCTAAATGCTTAATCCCTATGTAAAAAAGTTATTTTAGCAGGAATATGTTATTGAAAAAAATTAGAAAAATTTATTTTAGCCGTAAATCGAAAATAATGGGGACACCGGAGCTGTTCGAAGCGCCGAGCGCGCCGCGTACGCCCGAATATTTTCAAAGTCCCAACGTACCGATCAAGAGTAAAGTACCATTTTCCTACATTAGATTTCGTTCTAAATACTTAATCCCTATGTAAAAACGTTAGTTAAGCAAGAATATCGTATTTTTAAAAAAATCTAATGATAGGATTTTCCAGAAAATTGAAAAAACCGAAAAATGTCAAGAGTAAAGTGCCATTTTCTGACATTAGATTTCGTTCTAAATGCTTAATCCCTATGTAGAAACGTTAGTTAAGCAAGAATATCGTATTTTTAAAAAAATCTAATGATAGGATTTTTCAGAAAATTGAAAAAACCGTAAAATGTCAAGAGTAAAGTGCCCTTATTTTAAACAATGTATCGTTCTAAATGCTTAATCCCTATGTAAAAAAGTTATTTTAGCAGGAATATGTTATTGAATAAAATGAGAAAAATTTATTTTAGCCGTAAATCGAAAATAATGGATCGAGCGAATCGGTCGATTGCGCCGAGACGCGCCATGATGCAACAGACGAGCGATTGGAACGCCCGAATATTTTCAAAGTCCCAACGTACCGATCAAGAGTAAAGTACCATTTTCCTACATTAGATTTCGTTCTAAATGCTTAATCCCTATGTAAAAACGTTAGTTAAGCAAGAATATCGTATTTTTAAAAAAATCTAATGATAGGATTTCCCAGAAAATTGAAAAAACCGAAAAATGTCAAGAGTAAAGTGCCATTTTCTGACATTAGATTTCGTTCTAAATGCTTAATCCCTATGTAGAAACGTTAGTTAAGCAAGAATATCGTATTTTTAAAAAAATCTAATGATAGGATTTTTCAGAAAATTGAAAAAACCGTAAAATGTCAAGAGTAAAGTGCCCTTATTTTAAACAATGTATCGTTCTAAATGCTTAATCCCTATGTAAAAAAGTTATTTTAGCAGGAATATGTTATTGAATAAAATGAGAAAAATTTATTTTAGCCGTAAATCGAAAATAATGGATCGAGCGAATCGGTCGATTGCGCCGAGACGCGCTATGATGCAACAGACGAGCGATTGGAACGCCCGAATATTTTCAAAGTCCCAACGTACCGATCAAGAGTAAAGTACCATTTTCCTACATTAGATTTCGTTCTAAATACTTAATCCCTATGTAAAAACGTTAGTTAAGCAAGAATATCGTATTTTTAAAAAAATCTAATGATAGGATTTTCCAGAAAATTGAAAAAACCGAAAAATGTCAAGAGTAAAGTGCCATTTTCTGACATTAGATTTCGTTCTAAATGCTTAATCCCTATGTAGAAACGTTAGTTAAGCAAGAATATCGTATTTTTAAAAAAATCTAATGATAGGATTTTTCAGAAAATTGAAAAAACCGTAAAATGTCAAGAGTAAAGTGCCCTTATTTTAAACAATGTATCGTTCTAAATGCTTAATCCCTATGTAAAAAAGTTATTTTAGCAGGAATATGTTATTGAAAAAAATTAGAAAAATTTATTTTAGCCGTAAATCGAAAATAATGGGGACACCGGAGCTGTTCGAAGCGCCGAGCGCGCCGCGTACGCCCGAATATTTTCAAAGTCCCAACGTACCGATCAAGAGTAAAGTACCATTTTCCTACATTAGATTTCGTTCTAAATACTTAATCCCTATGTAAAAACGTTAGTTAAGCAAGAATATCGTATTTTTAAAAAAATCTAATGATAGGATTTTCCAGAAAATTGAAAAAACCGAAAAATGTCAAGAGTAAAGTGCCATTTTCTGACATTAGTTTTCGTTCTAAATGCTTAATCCCTATGTAGAAACGTTAGTTAAGCAAGAATATCGTATTCTTAAAAAAATCTAATGATAGGATTTTTCAGAAAATTGAAAAAACCGTAAAATGTCAAGAGTAAAGTGCCCTTATTTTAAACAATGTATCGTTCTAAATGCTTAATCCCTATGTAAAAAAGTTATTTAAGCAAGAATATGTTATTGAATAAAATGAGAAAAATTTATTTTAGCCGTAAATCGAAAATAATGGATCGAGCGAATCGGTCGATTGCGCCGAGACGCGCCATGATGCAACAGACGAGCGATTGGAACGCCCGAATATTTTCAAAGTCCCAACGTACCGATCAAGAGTAAAGTACCATTTTCCTACATTAGATTTCGTTCTAAATGCTTAATCCCTATGTAAAAACGTTAGTTAAGCAAGAATATCGTATTTTTAAAAAAATCTAATGATAGGATTTCCCAGAAAATTGAAAAAACCGAAAAATGTCAAGAGTAAAGTGCCATTTTCTGACATTAGATTTCGTTCTAAATGCTTAATCCCTATGTAGAAACGTTAGTTAAGCAAGAATATCGTATTTTTAAAAAAATCTAATGATAGGATTTTTCAGAAAATTGAAAAAACCGTAAAATGTCAAGAGTAAAGTGCCCTTATTTTAAACAATGTATCGTTCTAAATGCTTAATCCCTATGTAAAAAAGTTATTTTAGCAGGAATATGTTATTGAATAAAATGAGAAAAATTTATTTTAGCCGTAAATCGAAAATAATGGATCGAGCGAATCGGTCGATTGCGCCGAGACGCGCTATGATGCAACAGACGAGCGATTGGAACGCCCGAATATTTTCAAAGTCCCAACGTACCGATCAAGAGTAAAGTACCATTTTCCTACATTAGATTTCGTTCTAAATACTTAATCCCTATGTAAAAACGTTAGTTAAGCAAGAATATCGTATTTTTAAAAAAATCTAATGATAGGATTTTCCAGAAAATTGAAAAAACCGAAAAATGTCAAGAGTAAAGTGCCATTTTCTGACATTAGATTTCGTTCTAAATGCTTAATCCCTATGTAGAAACGTTAGTTAAGCAAGAATATCGTATTCTTAAAAAAATCTAATGATAGGATTTTTCAGAAAATTGAAAAAACCGTAAAATGTCAAGAGTAAAGTGCCCTTATTTTAAACAATGTATCGTTCTAAATGCTTAATCCCTATGTAAAAAAGTTATTTAAGCAGGAATATGTTATTGAATAAAATCAGAAAAATTTATTTTAGCCGTAAATCGAAAATAATGGATCGAGCGAATCGGTCGATTGCGCCGAGACGCGCTATGATGCAACAGACGAGCGATTGGAACGCCCGAATATTTTCAAAGTCCCAACGTACCGATCAAGAGTAAAGTACCATTTTCCTACATTAGATTTCGTTCTAAATGCTTAATCCCTATGTAAAAACGTTAGTTAAGCAAGAATATCGTATTTTTAAAAAAATCTAAAGATAGGATTTCCCAGAAAATTGAAAAAACCGTAAAATGTCAAGACTAAAGTGCCATTTTCTGACATTAGATTTCGTTCTAAATGCTTAATCCCTATGTAGAAACGTTAGTTAAGCAAGAATATCGTATTTTTAAAAAAATCTAATGATAGGATTTTTCAGAAAATTGAAAAAACCGTAAAATGTCAAGAGTAAAGTGCCCTTATTTTAAACAATGTATCGTTCTAAATGCTTAATCCCTATGTAAAAAAGTTATTTTAGCAGGAATATGTTATTGAAAAAAATTAGAAAAATTTATTTTAGCCGTAAATCGAAAATAATGGGGACACCGGAGCTGTTCGAAGCGCCGAGCGCGCCGCGTACGCCCGAATATTTTCAAAGTCCCAACGTACCGATCAAGAGTAAAGTACCATTTTCCTACATTAGATTTCGTTCTAAATACTTAATCCCTATGTAAAAACGTTAGTTAAGCAAGAATATCGTATTTTTAAAAAAATCTAATGATAGGATTTCCCAGAAAATTGAAAAAACCGAAAAATGTCAAGAGTAAAGTGCCATTTTCTGACATTAGATTTCGTTCTAAATGCTTAATCCCTATGTAGAAACGTTAGTTAAGCAAGAATATCGTATTCTTAAAAAAATCTAATGATAGGATTTTTCAGAAAATTGAAAAAACCGTAAAATGTCAAGAGTAAAGTGCCCTTATTTTAAACAATGTATCGTTCTAAATGCTTAATCCCTATGTAAAAAAGTTATTTAAGCAGGAATATGTTATTGAATAAAATGAGAAAAATTTATTTTAGCCGTAAATCGAAAATAATGGATCGAGCGAATCGGTCGATTGCGCCGAGACGCGCCATGATGCAACAGACGAGCGATTGGAACGCCCGAATATTTTCAAAGTCCCAACGTACCGATCAAGAGTAAAGTACCATTTTCCTACATTAGATTTCGTTCTAAATGCTTAATCCCTATGTAAAAACGTTAGTTAAGCAAGAATATCGTATTTTTAAAAAAATCTAAAGATAGGATTTCCCAGAAAATTGAAAAAACCGTAAAATGTCAAGACTAAAGTGCCATTTTCTGACATTAGATTTCGTTCTAAATGCTTAATCCCTATGTAGAAACGTTAGTTAAGCAAGAATATCGTATTTTTAAAAAAATCTAATGATAGGATTTTTCAGAAAATTGAAAAAACCGTAAAATGTCAAGAGTAAAGTGCCCTTATTTTAAACAATGTATCGTTCTAAATGCTTAATCCCTATGTAAAAAAGTTATTTTAGCAGGAATATGTTATTGAAAAAAATTAGAAAAATTTATTTTAGCCGTAAATCGAAAATAATGGGGACACCGGAGCTGTTCGAAGCGCCGAGCGCGCCGCGTACGCCCGAATATTTTCAAAGTCCCAACGTACCGATCAAGAGTAAAGTACCATTTTCCTACATTAGATTTCGTTCTAAATACTTAATCCCTATGTAAAAACGTTAGTTAAGCAAGAATATCGTATTTTTAAAAAAATCTAATGATAGGATTTCCCAGAAAATTGAAAAAACCGAAAAATGTCAAGAGTAAAGTGCCATTTTCTGACATTAGATTTCGTTCTAAATGCTTAATCCCTATGTAGAAACGTTAGCTAAGCAAGAATATCGTATTTTTAAAAAAGTCTAATGATAGGATTTTTCAGAAAATTGAAAAAACCGTAAAATGTCAAGAGTAAAGTGCCCTT
Source organism: Megalopta genalis (assembly GCF_051020955.1). Taxonomy (NCBI): domain Eukaryota; kingdom Metazoa; phylum Arthropoda; class Insecta; order Hymenoptera; family Halictidae; genus Megalopta; species Megalopta genalis. Next base: position 639,889 of record NW_027476116.1, read on the forward strand.
ATTTTAAACAATGTATCGTTCTAAATGCTTAATCCCTATGTAAAAAAGTTATTTTAGCAGGAATATGTTATTGAATAAAATGAGAAAAATTTATTTTAGCCGTAAATCGAAAATAATGGATCGAGCGAATCGGTCGATTGCGCCGAGACGCGCTATGATGCAACAGACGAGCGATTGGAACGCCCGAATATTTTCAAAGTCCCAACGTACCGATCAAGAGTAAAGTACCATTTTCCTACATTAGATTTCGTTCTAAATGCTTAATCCCTATGTAAAAACGTTAGTTAAGCAAGAATATCGTATTTTTAAAAAAATCTAATGATAGGATTTCCCAGAAAATTGAAAAAACCGTAAAATGTCAAGACTAAAGTGCCATTTTCTGACATTAGATTTCGTTCTAAATGCTTAATCCCTATGTAGAAACGTTAGTTAAGCAAGAATATCGTATTTTTAAAAAAATCTAATGATAGGATTTTTCAGAAAATTGAAAAAACCGTAAAATGTCAAGAGTAAAGTGCCCTTATTTTAAACAATGTATCGTTCTAAATGCTTAATCCCTATGTAAAAAAGTTATTTTAGCAGGAATATGTTATTGAATAAAATGAGAAAAATTTATTTTAGCCGTAAATCGAAAATAATGGATCGAGCGAATCGGTCGATTGCGCCGAGACGCGCTATGATGCAACAGACGAGCGATTGGAACGCCCGAATATTTTCAAAGTCCCAACGTACCGATCAAGAGTAAAGTACCATTTTCCTACATTAGATTTCGTTCTAAATACTTAATCCCTATGTAAAAACGTTAGTTAAGCAAGATTATCGTATTTTTAAAAAAATCTAATGATAGGATTTTCCAGAAAATTGAAAAAACCGAAAAATGTCAAGAGTAAAGTGCCATTTTCTGACATTAGATTTCGTTCTAAATGCTTAATCCCTATGTAGAAACGTTAGTTAAGCAAGAATATCGTATTTTTAAAAAAATCTAATGATAGGATTTTTCAGAAAATTGAAAAAACCGTAAAATGTCAAGAGTAAAGTGCCCTTATTTTAAACAATGTATCGTTCTAAATGCTTAATCCCTATGTAAAAAAGTTATTTTAGCAGGAATATGTTATTGAAAAAAATTAGAAAAATTTATTTTAGCCGTAAATCGAAAATAATGGGGACACCGGAGCTGTTCGAAGCGCCGAGCGCGCCGCGTACGCCCGAATATTTTCAAAGTCCCAACGTACCGATCAAGAGTAAAGTACCATTTTCCTACATTAGATTTCGTTCTAAATACTTAATCCCTATGTAAAAACGTTAGTTAAGCAAGAATATCGTATTTTTAAAAAAATCTAATGATAGGATTTTCCAGAAAATTGAAAAAACCGAAAAATGTCAAGAGTAAAGTGCCATTTTCTGACATTAGATTTCGTTCTAAATGCTTAATCCCTATGTAGAAACGTTAGTTAAGCAAGAATATCGTATTCTTAAAAAAATCTAATGATAGGATTTTTCAGAAAATTGAAAAAACCGTAAAATGTCAAGAGTAAAGTGCCCTTATTTTAAACAATGTATCGTTCTAAATGCTTAATCCCTATGTAAAAAAGTTATTTAAGCAAGAATATGTTATTGAATAAAATGAGAAAAATTTATTTTAGCCGTAAATCGAAAATAATGGATCGAGCGAATCGGTCGATTGCGCCGAGACGCGCCATGATGCAACAGACGAGCGATTGGAACGCCCGAATATTTTCAAAGTCCCAACGTACCGATCAAGAGTAAAGTACCATTTTCCTACATTAGATTTCGTTCTAAATGCTTAATCCCTATGTAAAAACGTTAGTTAAGCAAGAATATCGTATTTTTAAAAAAATCTAATGATAGGATTTCCCAGAAAATTGAAAAAACCGAAAAATGTCAAGAGTAAAGTGCCATTTTCTGACATTAGATTTCGTTCTAAATGCTTAATCCCTATGTAGAAACGTTAGTTAAGCAAGAATATCGTATTTTTAAAAAAATCTAATGATAGGATTTTTCAGAAAATTGAAAAAACCGTAAAATGTCAAGAGTAAAGTGCCCTTATTTTAAACAATGTATCGTTCTAAATGCTTAATCCCTATGTAAAAAAGTTATTTTAGCAGGAATATGTTATTGAATAAAATGAGAAAAATTTATTTTAGCCGTAAATCGAAAATAATGGATCGAGCGAATCGGTCAATTGCGCCGAGACGCGCTATGATGCAACAGACGAGCGATTGGAACGCCCGAATATTTTCAAAGTCCCAACGTACCGATCAAGAGTAAAGTACCATTTTCCTACATTAGATTTCGTTCTAAATACTTAATCCCTATGTAAAAACGTTAGTTAAGCAAGAATATCGTATTTTTAAAAAAATCTAATGATAGGATTTTCCAGAAAATTGAAAAAACCGAAAAATGTCAAGAGTAAAGTGCCATTTTCTGACATTAGATTTCGTTCTAAATGCTTAATCCCTATGTAGAAACGTTAGTTAAGCAAGAATATCGTATTCTTAAAAAAATCTAATGATAGGATTTTTCAGAAAATTGAAAAAACCGTAAAATGTCAAGAGTAAAGTGCCCTTATTTTAAACAATGTATCGTTCTAAATGCTTAATCCCTATGTAAAAAAGTAATTTAAGCAAGAATATGTTATTGAATAAAATGAGAAAAATTTATTTTAGCCGTAAATCGAAAATAATGGATCGAGCGAATCGGTCGATTGCGCCGAGACGCGCCATGATGCAACAGACGAGCGATTGGAACGCCCGAATATTTTCAAAGTCCCAACGTACCGATCAAGAGTAAAGTACCATTTTCCTACATTAGATTTCGTTCTAAATGCTTAATCCCTATGTAAAAACGTTAGTTAAGCAAGAATATCGTATTTTTAAAAAAATCTAATGATAGGATTTCCCAGAAAATTGAAAAAACCGAAAAATGTCAAGAGTAAAGTGCCATTTTCTGACATTAGATTTCGTTCTAAATGCTTAATCCCTATGTAGAAACGTTAGTTAAGCAAGAATATCGTATTTTTAAAAAAATCTAATGATAGGATTTTTCAGAAAATTGAAAAAACCGTAAAATGTCAAGAGTAAAGTGCCCTTATTTTAAACAATGTATCGTTCTAAATGCTTAATCCCTATGTAAAAAAGTTATTTTAGCAGGAATATGTTATTGAATAAAATGAGAAAAATTTATTTTAGCCGTAAATCGAAAATAATGGATCGAGCGAATCGGTCGATTGCGCCGAGACGCGCTATGATGCAACAGACGAGCGATTGGAACGCCCGAATATTTTCAAAGTCCCAACGTACCGATCAAGAGTAAAGTACCATTTTCCTACATTAGATTTCGTTCTAAATACTTAATCCCTATGTAAAAACGTTAGTTAAGCAAGAATATCGTATTTTTAAAAAAATCTAATGATAGGATTTTCCAGAAAATTGAAAAAACCGAAAAATGTCAAGAGTAAAGTGCCATTTTCTGACATTAGATTTCGTTCTAAATGCTTAATCCCTATGTAGAAACGTTAGTTAAGCAAGAATATCGTATTTTTAAAAAAATCTAATGATAGGATTTTTCAGAAAATTGAAAAAACCGTAAAATGTCAAGAGTAAAGTGCCCTTATTTTAAACAATGTATCGTTCTAAATGCTTAATCCCTATGTAAAAAAGTTATTTTAGCAGGAATATGTTATTGAAAAAAATTAGAAAAATTTATTTTAGCCGTAAATCGAAAATAATGGGGACACCGGAGCTGTTCGAAGCGCCGAGCGCGCCGCGTACGCCCGAATATTTTCAAAGTCCCAACGTACCGATCAAGAGTAAAGTACCATTTTCCTACATTAGATTTCGTTCTAAATACTTAATCCCTATGTAAAAACGTTAGTTAAGCAAGAATATCGTATTTTTAAAAAAATCTAATGATAGGATTTTCCAGAAAATTGAAAAAACCGAAAAATGTCAAGAGTAAAGTGCCATTTTCTGACATTAGATTTCGTTCTAAATGCTTAATCCCTATGTAGAAACGTTAGTTAAGCAAGAATATCGTATTCTTAAAAAAATCTAATGATAGGATTTTTCAGAAAATTGAAAAAACCGTAAAATGTCAAGAGTAAAGTGCCCTTATTTTAAACAATGTATCGTTCTAAATGCTTAATCCCTATGTAAAAAAGTTATTTAAGCAGGAATATGTTATTGAATAAAATCAGAAAAATTTATTTTAGCCGTAAATCGAAAATAATGGATCGAGCGAATCGGTCGATTGCGCCGAGACGCGCCATGATGCAACAGACGAGCGATTGGAACGCCCGAATATTTTCAAAGTCCCAACGTACCGATCAAGAGTAAAGTACCATTTTCCTACATTAGATTTCGTTCTAAATGCTTAATCCCTATGTAAAAACGTTAGTTAAGCAAGAATATCGTATTTTTAAAAAAATCTAATGATAGGATTTCCCAGAAAATTGAAAAAACCGAAAAATGTCAAGAGTAAAGTGCCATTTTCTGACATTAGATTTCGTTCTAAATGCTTAATCCCTATGTAGAAACGTTAGTTAAGCAAGAATATCGTATTTTTAAAAAAATCTAATGATAGGATTTTTCAGAAAATTGAAAAAACCGTAAAATGTCAAGAGTAAAGTGCCCTTATTTTAAACAATGTATCGTTCTAAATGCTTAATCCCTATGTAAAAAAGTTATTTTAGCAGGAATATGTTATTGAATAAAATGAGAAAAATTTATTTTAGCCGTAAATCGAAAATAATGGATCGAGCGAATCGGTCGATTGCGCCGAGACGCGCTATGATGCAACAGACGAGCGATTGGAACGCCCGAATATTTTCAAAGTCCCAACGTACCGATCAAGAGTAAAGTACCATTTTCCTACATTAGATTTCGTTCTAAATACTTAATCCCTATGTAAAAACGTTAGTTAAGCAAGAATATCGTATTTTTAAAAAAATCTAATGATAGGATTTCCCAGAAAATTGAAAAAACCGAAAAATGTCAAGAGTAAAGTGCCATTTTCTGACATTAGATTTCGTTCTAAATGCTTAATCCCTATGTAGAAACGTTAGTTAAGCAAGAATATCGTATTTTTAAAAAAATCTAATGATAGGATTTTTCAGAAAATTGAAAAAACCGTAAAATGTCAAGAGTAAAGTGCCCTTATTTTAAACAATGTATCGTTCTAAATGCTTAATCCCTATGTAAAAAAGTTATTTTAGCAGGAATATGTTATTGAAAAAAATTAGAAAAATTTATTTTAGCCGTAAATCGAAAATAATGGGGACACCGGAGCTGTTCGAAGCGCCGAGCGCGCCGCGTACGCCCGAATATTTTCAAAGTCCCAACGTACCGATCAAGAGTAAAGTACCATTTTCCTACATTAGATTTCGTTCTAAATACTTAATCCCTATGTAAAAACGTTAGTTAAGCAAGAATATCGTATTTTTAAAAAAATCTAATGATAGGATTTTCCAGAAAATTGAAAAAACCGAAAAATGTCAAGAGTAAAGTGCCATTTTCTGACATTAGATTTCGTTCTAAATGCTTAATCCCTATGTAGAAACGTTAGTTAAGCAAGAATATCGTATTCTTAAAAAAATCTAATGATAGGATTTTTCAGAAAATTGAAAAAACCGTAAAATGTCAAGAGTAAAGTGCCCTTATTTTAAACAATGTATCGTTCTAAATGCTTAATCCCTATGTAAAAAAGTTATTTAAGCAGGAATATGTTATTGAATAAAATCAGAAAAATTTATCTTAGCCGTAAATCGAAAATAATGGATCGAGCGAATCGGTCGATTGCGCCGAGACGCGCTATGATGCAACAGACGAGCGATTGGAACGCCCGAATATTTTCAAAGTCCCAACGTACCGATCAAGAGTAAAGTACCATTTTCCTACATTAGATTTCGTTCTAAATGCTTAATCCCTATGTAAAAACGTTAGTTAAGCAAGAATATCGTATTTTTAAAAAAATCTAAAGATAGGATTTCCCAGAAAATTGAAAAAACCGTAAAATGTCAAGACTAAAGTGCCATTTTCTGACATTAGATTTCGTTCTAAATGCTTAATCCCTATGTAGAAACGTTAGTTAAGCAAGAATATCGTATTTTTAAATAAATCTAATGATAGGATTTTTCAGAAAATTGAAAAAACCGTAAAATGTCAAGAGTAAAGTGCCCTTATTTTAAACAATGTATCGTTCTAAATGCTTAATCCCTATGTAAAAAAGTTATTTTAGCAGGAATATGTTATTGAAAAAAATTAGAAAAATTTATTTTAGCCGTAAATCGAAAATAATGGGGACACCGGAGCTGTTCGAAGCGCCGAGCGCGCCGCGTACGCCCGAATATTTTCAAAGTCCCAACGTACCGATCAAGAGTAAAGTACCATTTTCCTACATTAGATTTCGTTCTAAATACTTAATCCCTATGTAAAAACGTTAGTTAAGCAAGAATATCGTATTTTTAAAAAAATCTAATGATAGGATTTCCCAGAAAATTGAAAAAACCGAAAAATGTCAAGAGTAAAGTGCCATTTTCTGACATTAGATTTCGTTCTAAATGCTTAATCCCTATGTAGAAACGTTAGTTAAGCAAGAATATCGTATTCTTAAAAAAATCTAATGATAGGATTTTTCAGAAAATTGAAAAAACCGTAAAATGTCAAGAGTAAAGTGCCCTTATTTTAAACAATGTATCGTTCTAAATGCTTAATCCCTATGTAAAAAAGTTATTTAAGCAGGAATATGTTATTGAATAAAATGAGAAAAATTTATTTTAGCCGTAAATCGAAAATAATGGATCGAGCGAATCGGTCGATTGCGCCGAGACGCGCCATGATGCAACAGACGAGCGATTGGAACGCCCGAATATTTTCAAAGTCCCAACGTACCGATCAAGAGTAAAGTACCATTTTCCTACATTAGATTTCGTTCTAAATGCTTAATCCCTATGTAAAAACGTTAGTTAAGCAAGAATATCGTATTTTTAAAAAAATCTAATGATAGGATTTCCCAGAAAATTGAAAAAACCGTAAAATGTCAAGACTAAAGTGCCATTTTCTGACATTAGATTTCGTTCTAAATGCTTAATCCCTATGTAGAAACGTTAGTTAAGCAAGAATATCGTATTTTTAAAAAAATCTAATGATAGGATTTTTCAGAAAATTGAAAAAACCGAAAAATGTCAAGAGTAAAGTGCCATTTTCTGACAATAGATTTCGTTCTAAATGCTTAATCCCTATGTAGAAACGTTAGTTAAGCAAGAATATCGTATTCTTAAAAAAATCTAATGATAGGATTTTTCAGAAAATTGAAAAAACCGTAAAATGTCAAGAGTAAAGTGCCCTTATTTTAAACAATGTATCGTTCTAAATGCTTAATCCCTATGTAAAAAAGTTATTTTAGCAGGAATATGTTATTGAAAAAAATTAGAAAAATTTATTTTAGCCGTAAATCGAAAATAATGGGGACACCGGAGCTGTTCGAAGCGCCGAGCGCGCCGCGTACGCCCGAATATTTTCAAAGTCCCAACGTACCGATCAAGAGTAAAGTACCATTTTCCTACATTAGATTTCGTTCTAAATACTTAATCCCTATGTAAAAACGTTAGTTAAGCAAGAATATCGTATTTTTAAAAAAATCTAATGATAGGATTTCCCAGAAAATTGAAAAAACCGAAAAATGTCAAGAGTAAAGTGCCATTTTCTGACATTAGATTTCGTTCTAAATGCTTAATCCCTATGTAGAAACGTTAGCTAAGCAAGAATATCGTATTTTTAAAAAAATCTAATGATAGGATTTTTCAGAAAATTGAAAAAACCGTAAAATGTCAAGAGTAAAGTGCCCTTATTTTAAACAATGTATCGTTCTAAATGCTTAATCCCTATGTAAAAAAGTTATTTTAGCAGGAATATGTTATTGAATAAAATGAGAAAAATTTATTTTAGCCGTAAATCGAAAATAATGGATCGAGCGAATCGGTCGATTGCGCCGAGACGCGCTATGATGCAACAGACGAGCGATTGGAACGCCCGAATATTTTCAAAGTCCCAACGTACCGATCAAGAGTAAAGTACCATTTTCCTACATTAGATTTCGTTCTAAATGCTTAATCCCTATGTAAAAACGTTAGTTAAGCAAGAATATCGTATTTTTAAAAAAATCTAATGATAGGATTTCCCAGAAAATTGAAAAAACCGAAAAATGTCAAGAGTAAAGTGCCATTTTCTGACATTAGATTTCGTTCTAAATGCTTAATCCCTATGTAGAAACGTTAGTTAAGCAAGAATATCGTATTTTTAAAAAAATCTAATGATAGGATTTTTCAGAAAATTGAAAAAACCGTAAAATGTCAAGAGTAAAGTGCCCTTATTTTAAACAATGTATCGTTCTAAATGCTTAATCCCTATGTAAAAAAGTTATTTTAGCAGGAATATGTTATTGAATAAAATGAGAAAAATTTATTTTAGCCGTAAATCGAAAATAATGGATCGAGCGAATCGGTCGATTGCGCCGAGACGCGCTATGATGCAACAGACGAGCGATTGGAACGCCCGAATATTTTCAAAGTCCCAACGTACCGATCAAGAGTAAAGTACCATTTTCCTACATTAGATTTCGTTCTAAATACTTAATCCCTATGTAAAAACGTTAGTTAAGCAAGAATATCGTATTTTTAAAAAAATCTAATGATAGGATTTTCCAGAAAATTGAAAAAACCGAAAAATGTCAAGAGTAAAGTGCCATTTTCTGACATTAGATTTCGTTCTAAATGCTTAATCCCTATGTAGAAACGTTAGTTAAGCAAGAATATCGTATTCTTAAAAAAATCTAATGATAGGATTTTTCAGAAAATTGAAAAAACCGTAAAATGTCAAGAGTAAAGTGCCCTTATTTTAAACAATGTATCGTTCTAAATGCTTAATCCCTATGTAAAAAAGTTATTTTAGCAGGAATATGTTATTGAAAAAAATTAGAAAAATTTATTTTAGCCGTAAATCGAAAATAATGGGGACACCGGAGCTGTTCGAAGCGCCGAGCGCGCCGCGTACGCCCGAATATTTTCAAAGTCCCAACGTACCGATCAAGAGTAAAGTACCATTTTCCTACATTAGATTTCGTTCTAAATACTTAATCCCTATGTAAAAACGTTAGTTAAGCAAGAATATCGTATTTTTAAAAAAATCTAATGATAGGATTTTCCAGAAAATTGAAAAAACCGAAAAATGTCAAGAGTAAAGTGCCATTTTCTGACATTAGATTTCGTTCTAAATGCTTAATCCCTATGTAGAAACGTTAGTTAAGCAAGAATATCGTATTCTTAAAAAAATCTAATGATAGGATTTTTCAGAAAATTGAAAAAACCGTAAAATGTCAAGAGTAAAGTGCCCTTATTTTAAACAATGTATCGTTCTAAATGCTTAATCCCTATGTAAAAAAGTAATTTAAGCAAGAATATGTTATTGAATAAAATGAGAAAAATTTATTTTAGCCGTAAATCGAAAATAATGGATCGAGCGAATCGGTCGATTGCGCCGAGACGCGCCATGATGCAACAGACGAGCGATTGGAACGCCCGAATATTTTCAAAGTCCCAACGTACCGATCAAGAGTAAAGTACCATTTTCCTACATTAGATTTCGTTCTAAATGCTTAATCCCTATGTAAAAACGTTAGTTAAGCAAGAATATCGTATTTTTAAAAAAATCTAATGATAGGATTTCCCAGAAAATTGAAAAAACCGAAAAATGTCAAGAGTAAAGTGCCATTTTCTGACATTAGATTTCGTTCTAAATGCTTAATCCCTATGTAGAAACGTTAGTTAAGCAAGAATATCGTATTTTTAAAAAAATCTAATTATAGGATTTTTCAGAAAATTGAAAAAACCGTAAAATGTCAAGAGTAAAGTGCCCTTATTTTAAACAATGTATCGTTCTAAATGCTTAATCCCTATGTAAAAAAGTTATTTTAGCAGGAATATGTTATTGAATAAAATGAGAAAAATTTATTTTAGCCGTAAATCGAAAATAATGGATCGAGCGAATCGGTCGATTGCGCCGAGACGCGCTATGATGCAACAGACGAGCGATTGGAACGCCCGAATATTTTCAAAGTCCCAACGTACCGATCAAGAGTAAAGTACCATTTTCCTACATTAGATTTCGTTCTAAATACTTAATCCCTATGTAAAAACGTTAGTTAAGCAAGAATATCGTATTTTTAAAAAAATCTAATGATAGGATTTTCCAGAAAATTGAAAAAACCGAAAAATGTCAAGAGTAAAGTGCCATTTTCTGACATTAGATTTCGTTCTAAATGCTTAATCCCTATGTAGAAACGTTAGTTAAGCAAGAATATCGTATTCTTAAAAAAATCTAATGATAGGATTTTTCAGAAAATTGAAAAAACCGTAAAATGTCAAGAGTAAAGTGCCCTTATTTTAAACAATGTATCGTTCTAAATGCTTAATCCCTATGTAAAAAAGTAATTTAAGCAAGAATATGTTATTGAATAAAATGAGAAAAATTTATTTTAGCCGTAAATCGAAAATAATGGATCGAGCGAATCGGTCGATTGCGCCGAGACGCGCCATGATGCAACAGACGAGCGATTGGAACGCCCGAATATTTTCAAAGTCCCAACGTACCGATCAAGAGTAAAGTACCATTTTCCTACATTAGATTTCGTTCTAAATGCTTAATCCCTATGTAAAAACGTTAGTTAAGCAAGAATATCGTATTTTTAAAAAAATCTAATGATAGGATTTCCCAGAAAATTGAAAAAACCGAAAAATGTCAAGAGTAAAGTGCCATTTTCTGACATTAGATTTCGTTCTAAATGCTTAATCCCTATGTAGAAACGTTAGTTAAGCAAGAATATCGTATTTTTAAAAAAATGTAATGATAGGATTTTTCAGAAAATTGAAAAAACCGTAAAATGTCAAGAGTAAAGTGCCCTTATTTTAAACAATGTATCGTTCTAAATGCTTAATCCCTATGTAAAAAAGTTATTTTAGCAGGAATATGTTATTGAATAAAATGAGAAAAATTTATTTTAGCCGTAAATCGAAAATAATGGATCGAGCGAATCGGTCGATTGCGCCGAGACGCGCTATGATGCAACAGACGAGCGATTGGAACGCCCGAATATTTTCAAAGTCCCAACGTACCGATCAAGAGTAAAGTACCATTTTCCTACATTAGATTTCGTTCTAAATACTTAATCCCTATGTAAAAACGTTAGTTAAGCAAGAATATCGTATTTTTAAAAAAATCTAATGATAGGATTTTCCAGAAAATTGAAAAAACCGAAAAATGTCAAGAGTAAAGTGCCATTTTCTGACATTAGATTTCGTTCTAAATGCTTAATCCCTATGTAGAAACGTTAGTTAAGCAAGAATATCGTATTTTTAAAAAAATCTAATGATAGGATTTTTCAGAAAATTGAAAAAACCGTAAAATGTCAAGAGTAAAGTGCCCTTATTTTAAACAATGTATCGTTCTAAATGCTTAATCCCTATGTAAAAAAGTTATTTTAGCAGGAATATGTTATTGAATAAAATGAGAAAAATTTATTTTAGCCGTAAATCGAAAATAATGGATCGAGCGAATCGGTCGATTGCGCCGAGACGCGCTATGATGCAACAGACGAGCGATTGGAACGCCCGAATATTTTCAAAGTCCCAACGTACCGATCAAGAGTAAAGTACCATTTTCCTACATTAGATTTCGTTCTAAATACTTAATCCCTATGTAAAAACGTTAGTTAAGCAAGAATATCGTATTTTTAAAAAAATCTAATGATAGGATTTTCCAGAAAATTGAAAAAACCGAAAAATGTCAAGAGTAAAGTGCCATTTTCTGACATTAGATTTCGTTCTAAATGCTTAATCCCTATGTAGAAACGTTAGTTAAGCAAGAATATCGTATTCTTAAAAAAATCTAATGATAGGATTTTTCAGAAAATTGAAAAAACCGTAAAATGTCAAGAGTAAAGTGCCCTTATTTTAAACAATGTATCGTTCTAAATGCTTAATCCCTATGTAAAAAAGTTATTTAAGCAGGAATATGTTATTGAATAAAATCAGAAAAATTTATTTTAGCCGTAAATCGAAAATAATGGATCGAGCGAATCGGTCGATTGCGCCGAGACGCGCTATGATGCAACAGACGAGCGATTGGAACGCCCGAATATTTTCAAAGTCCCAACGTACCGATCAAGAGTAAAGTACCATTTTCCTACATTAGATTTCGTTCTAAATGCTTAATCCCTATGTAAAAACGTTAGTTAAGCAAGAATATCGTATTTTTAAAAAAATCTAATGATAGGATTTCCCAGAAAATTGAAAAAACCGAAAAATGTCAAGAGTAAAGTGCCATTTTCTGACATTAGATTTCGTTCTAAATGCTTAATCCCTATGTAGAAACGTTAGTTAAGCAAGAATATCGTATTCTTAAAAAAATCTAATGATAGGATTTTTCAGAAAATTGAAAAAACCGTAAAATGTCAAGAGTAAAGTGCCCTTATTTTAAACAATGTATCGTTCTAAATGCTTAATCCCTATGTAAAAAAGTTATTTAAGCAGGAATATGTTATTGAATAAAATGAGAAAAATTTATTTTAGCCGTAAATCGAAAATAATGGATCGAGCGAATCGGTCGATTGCGCCGAGACGCGCCATGATGCAACAGACGAGCGATTGGAACGCCCGAATATTTTCAAAGTCCCAACGTACCGATCAAGAGTAAAGTACCATTTTCCTACATTAGATTTCGTTCTAAATGCTTAATCCCTATGTAAAAACGTTAGTTAAGCAAGAATATCGTATTTTTAAAAAAATCTAATGATAGGATTTCCCAGAAAATTGAAAAAACCGTAAAATGTCAAGACTAAAGTGCCATTTTCTGACATTAGATTTCGTTCTAAATGCTTAATCCCTATGTAGAAACGTTAGTTAAGCAAGAATATCGTATTTTTAAAAAAATCTAATGATAGGATTTTTCAGAAAATTGAAAAAACCGAAAAATGTCAAGAGTAAAGTGCCATTTTCTGACAATAGATTTCGTTCTAAATGCTTAATCCCTATGTAGAAACGTTAGTTAAGCAAGAATATCGTATTCTTAAAAAAATCTAATGATAGGATTTTTCAGAAAATTGAAAAAACCGTAAAATGTCAAGAGTAAAGTGCCCTTATTTTAAACAATGTATCGTTCTAAATGCTTAATCCCTATGTAAAAAAGTTATTTTAGCAGGAATATGTTATTGAAAAAAATTAGAAAAATTTATTTTAGCCGTAAATCGAAAATAATGGGGACACCGGAGCTGTTCGAAGCGCCGAGCGCGCCGCGTACGCCCGAATATTTTCAAAGTCCCAACGTACCGATCAAGAGTAAAGTACCATTTTCCTACATTAGATTTCGTTCTAAATACTTAATCCCTATGTAAAAACGTTAGTTAAGCAAGAATATCGTATTTTTAAAAAAATCTAATGATAGGATTTCCCAGAAAATTGAAAAAACCGAAAAATGTCAAGAGTAAAGTGCCATTTTCTGACATTAGATTTCGTTCTAAATGCTTAATCCCTATGTAGAAACGTTAGCTAAGCAAGAATATCGTATTTTTAAAAAAATCTAATGATAGGATTTTTCAGAAAATTGAAAAAACCGTAAAATGTCAAGAGTAAAGTGCCCTTATTTTAAACAATGTATCGTTCTAAATGCTTAATCCCTATGTAAAAAAGTTATTTTAGCAGGAATATGTTATTGAATAAAATGAGAAAAATTTATTTTAGCCGTAAATCGAAAATAATGGATCGAGCGAATCGGTCGATTGCGCCGAGACGCGCTATGACCCCCCCGTGTCCGCTACCTTGTCGTGGTGGGGGGGCTTCGTGCCCTAATGATCCTCAAGGCTGTGCCGGCGGGGATTTTATTCCCTGGCAGGTTCTACCTAGCCGGAGTGGCTTGAGGTGAGGGGCCAACTAAAGTCGGACACATACCGTAAACCTGTGGTCATGTTTTACAGGAACGGGGGTCTTGCCTTAACCGGCCGGACCGCGAGGATGACAACCTCTCTAAAAAATCCCTAGCCCCAAGCAGTGTTGCGCGGTGAAGAGGGCGTAGCTGGAGTAAGCGCCAGCTATGGTTGGTGGGTGCACCAATCGTTAGCGGACAACCCCGGGGTACCTGGCGACCCCCCGGGCGTATTAGCCTTCCCCGGGTATGGCGGCTCTACCCGGGGTGACCTCCTTTCCGACCACACTCGTGGGATGAATTATGGATTCTTCTTTTTCAAGTACAACCGGGGAGGGGGGAAACGAGCGTGAGGTGGAGGTGCGCGGGCCTATCGTGCGCCTCAAAAGATGTACAGAGCCGGTGTCGCGGAGGCATTCTGCAACACGCGGCGCAAAGAGGCCTGCGGAGGGCCTTGGCGACTGCGACGGGGGGGAGGAGTCGGACTTCTCCGTCTCCTCCCACCACTCGTCGCAGAGCGTCCCGGGCACCTCCACGAGGAAACGGGGCCGGCCACCGACGACCGGGCAATACGTTGGCCTCCAAGAGGCCAAACGGAGACAGGCTGAGGCTGAGAAAAGCCTCATAGCGGACATCTTCGACCCGGTTGCCCCGGGACCGAGGCCCGCGAGTTCGAGCGACCCACTCCCTGATGAGGTGGAGGTCGCTGCGGATTTCCGGGGCCGCCCGACGCGGGACGTTGCGGCCGCGGTAATGGAGTGCCTGGGCGATGTGGCCAGGATATCCAGTGCCGCGACGGGACTGAAGGCCAGCGCGGTGCGGTCCCTCCGGACGGCGGCCCTGAACAGCCGGGTGGGCGTAGCGGAGCTGGCAGTTCGGTCGGCTCCCAGCGCCACCCGGCTCTTAGAGGCCGAAAATGCCTCATTGAGGGAGCAGTTGGCGGAGTTACGGGCGGAGGTCGCCCGACTCCGTCAAGCGGTGGAGGCGGGGCCGGCTGTTGCCGGGATGGCTCCGCCGCTGCCCCCTGATGGGGGCAAGGGGTTGCTGCCGGTTATCGGCGCTCGGGGGCCCCAGTCACCTGGGCGAGGAGGGTCCTCGCCCCCACCCGCGGCTGTGCCAGCCGACTTGCTGGCACAGATCGGCTCCCTTATCGATGCCAAATTGGCATCGTTCAGAAGGGAGCTGGTCCCGCGGGTGCGAGGCCCGCGATCGGCGGCACCCGTGCCGCCAGCCCCACCCCTGCCGATGGACAGGAGGGGGGGAAAGAAAAAGGGTGGCAGTGGGGGAGCGACTGTGGTCGCTAAGGCGACACAAATGCAGCCCGCCCCCACTGTTGCGCCGCCCTCCACCACACCTCCAACTGAGGTGTGGTCAAAGGTAGTTGGCCGGAAGGCCAAAAGGGCGGCTGCCGCAGATAAACCTGCGGCAGCTGCCAAGGCTGCTTTGACCCAGAGGGCGGCGAGGCGGGTGGCACCGGCTGCTCCCAAAAGGGCTCCCCTGCCGCCACGTCCGCCCCGCACGGCTGCCGTTACTCTAACGGTACCGGCCGGCGGGGCGATGAGTTACGCCGAGGCGATGGCCACTGCCAGGTCCAAAATAGACCTGGCAGAACTTGGCATCGCCTCGCTGAAGCCCAGGAGAGCGGTGACGGGGGCAATAATTTTGGAGGTCCCCGGAGCCGATGGAGCAGCCAAGGCCACTGCCCTGGCCTCTAAGATGGCTGACGCGCTGGCAGGGACCGGCGTGAAGGTCGCGCGCCCAATCAAAAAGGCCGACCTTAGGGTGCGCGGCCTGGTCGACTCGACCACGCCGGTGGAGGTCGCCGCAGCTGTCGCCCGTGTGGGAGGGTGCGACCGGGGGGATGTGAAGACCGGCGAAATCCGGTCTTCCCCCTCTGGTTTGGGCACCCTCTGGGTCCAGTGCCCTGCCGCGGCCGCACGTAAAGTCGCGGTCGCCGGCAAACTGACGGTGGGCTGGACCCAGGCGACGGTGGAGGCCCTCAGCGCCCGGCCCTTGCAGTGCTACCGCTGCTTTGGCTTAGGCCACACGAGGCAGCGGTGCACTGCGGCCGAGGATCGGTCCGGCTGCTGTTTCGGGTGCGGCAGTCAGGACCATAAGGTGGCTGGCTGCACAGAAAAGCCAAAGTGCCCGCTTTGCGCGGGTGCTGGCAAGCCGGCCGGCCACCGCCTCGGCAGCCGGGCGTGCCCTGCCAGCGCGAGACGCGGCAGAGGAAGCAGGGGGAGGAGAACCACGACGGCCAAGGCGGCAGCCGCCGTGGCAGCTCCTAAAACAAAGGATCCGGCACCCAAGGATGCCACCGTCGCGCCCGCGGGGGCGGTTGGGGCTGATAAAACCCCAGACGCCACCGCTCCCGCGGCAGCGATGGAGATTGAGGCGCCGGAGTAATGGGGCCTACTGGCCCTATTATTCAGGCCAACCTGAACCGCTCGGTCAGGGCACAAGACCTTTTTGTGCAATTCCTGGCCGAGCGGGGTGCCGGGTTGGCCGTAGCGGCGGAGCCGTACCGGGTCCCCGACCATCCACATTGGATGGGGGACTTGGACGGCTCCGTCGTTATAATATGGGCAGGCCGGCCGGGGTCCCCGGCGTGCTCCGTTATCGAGCGCGGCCGGGGATACCTGGCCGTTGACTGGGGCGGCACCGTGGTTGTGGCGATCTACGCACCTCCGAGGTGGTCCCTCGTGGAGTATGAACAGTATCTGGACGTGGTGGGGAGATGCGTCTCTCGCTGCCAGCCGCGTCCGGTGCTGGTCCTGGGGGACTTCAACGCCAAGTCTTCAGCTTGGGGTTCCCCCAGGACGGACCCGAGGGGCCGGGAGGTGCTTGATTGGGCGGCGGGACTCGGACTC
The DNA here is from genome assembly GCF_051020955.1 of Megalopta genalis. Taxonomy (NCBI): domain Eukaryota; kingdom Metazoa; phylum Arthropoda; class Insecta; order Hymenoptera; family Halictidae; genus Megalopta; species Megalopta genalis. Next base: position 656,747 of record NW_027476116.1, read on the forward strand.
TGTCTTCTAAACACGGGCTCGGTCCATACGTGCGTGCGGTATAACGGGGGGTCCATCGTTGACCTGTCATGGGCAACGCCCCCGGCCGTGCGCCGTATTACGGGGTGGAGGGTGGCGGAGGAGGTCGAGACGCTGTCCGACCACAGATACATTGTTCTCGGCCTCTCCGCCGCCCCATCGACGCCCCGACGTCGCCCCGCTGATGAGGGATCGCCTCAGCCACGGTGGGCGCTGAGGCGCCTCGACCAGGACGCTCTGATGGCGGCAGCCCACGTCGTGGCCTGGCCGGCAACACCGGCCGGGCCAGTCGACGGGACAAGGGAGGCCCATTGGTTCCGGGGCGCAATGACGTCGATTTGCGACGTCGCCATGCCCCGGGCCAGGGTCTTCCCGAGGAAGGCGGTGTACTGGTGGTCGCGCGCGATAGCGGATTTACGCACAGAGTGCATCCGCGCGCGACGCCAGTACGCCCGCGCCCGTCGACGACGACGTTCCGACGTGGAGCTGGCTATCCGGCTGTATGGGCGATACAGGGAGAAGGTGGTCGCCCTGCAGCTGGCCATCAGGCAGGCGAAGAGCCAGGCCTGGCGCGACTTTCTCGGGTCTCTGAACCGAGATCCGTGGGGGCGCCCATACAAAATGGCGATGGGACGTTTACGTCCCTGGGCGCCCCCTCTGACGGAAAGCCTGGATCCGGGGATGCTCGGACGGGTCGTGGACGCGCTATTCCCCGTCAGCGGGGAGGCGTCCCGGCCCGTCCCTCAGCTAGAGGGACATGAGTGGTCCCCGGATCTGGAGGTCGCGCCGGAGGAAATGGCCGGGGTAGTCAAATGGCTTCGGGGCAAGAATACTGCCCCGGGGCCGGACGGTATCCCCGGCCGGGTCTGGTTGCTTGCCATGAGCGTCCTGGGCGGGAGGCTCAGAAGCCTCTTCTCCGGGCTCCTGAGGTCCGGGGTGTTCCCGGACCTCTGGAGGAGAAGTCGGATGGTCCTCTTAAAGAAGGATGGGAGGCCTGCGGATTCTCCCTCCGCGTACCGGCCCATTTGCCTCCTGGACGAGGTGGGCAAGATCTTTGAAAAGATCATTGCTGCCCGCCTCGCCAGGCACCTGTCCCGCGTTGGCCCCGATCTGGCGGACTGCCAGTTCGGCTTCCGGGAGGGGCGATCGACGGTCGACGCAATCGACCGTCTAAAGTCCCTCTCGGACAATGCCGTGGCACGGGGCGGGGTGTGTTTGGCGGTGTCGATCGACATCGTCAATGCATTTAACACCCTGCCCTGGTCCGCCATTAGGGAGGCCCTGGTTGAACACCAGGTGCCTCCCTATCTGAGGCGGGTGATCGGGGCCTACCTGCGGGACAGGTGGGTGGAATACCCGGGCCGGTACGGGACGATACGGAGGGAAGTGGACTGCGGGGTCCCACAGGGGTCCGTGTTAGGACCACTCCTGTGGGACCTGGGATATAACGCAGTCCTGAGGGCCTCCCTGCCCGACGGTGCCACTGTCGTCTGCTATGCGGACGACACGTTAGTGGTCACCGTCGGGGACACCTTCGAGAGGACCATCCGACGAGCGGAGGTTGCGGTGGCAGCCGTCGTCGCGAAGATCCACGATCTGGGGCTGAAGATGGCCCCGGAGAAGGCCGAGGCCGTCTGGTTTGGACGGCCTCGGTCGCGGCCACCGGCCGGATCGTGGATCTGGGTTGGAGGAGCCTGCGTCGAGGTGAAGTCCGAGATCAAGTATCTCGGACTGATCCTCGACAGCCACTGGAGATTCGGGGCGCATTTCGGCCGCCTCGTCCCCCGAGTTGAGAGGGCGGCGGCCTCGCTCGGCCGCCTGTTGCCCAATCTCGGGGGACCGGATAACATGGTGCGTCGCCTATACCTGGGCGTGGTGCGGTCCATGGCCTTGTACGGCGCCCCGATCTGGGGGCCGTCCGCGAGGGCAAGCCGGCGCATCACTTTGTTGTTGCGCCGGCTTCAGAGGCAAATGGCCCTTCGCCTCATACGGGGTTACCGCACCGCGTCTACCGTGGCGGCGCTTGCTCTGGCGGGAGAAATTCCCTTCGAGCTGCAGGCGGCGATGCGCGCCTATGTCTATAGGCGCATATGCATCGCTGGCCGGGCTCGGGGGGACCCGCCGGAGCGGGAGGCGGTCGACGGCTTCGAACTCCAGGCCCGGGGACTAGCGCTCGCCAGATGGCATGCGGAGCTTTGTTCCCATGCCGGCGAGCGCGTCCCTGGGGCTCTCCTGCCACACTTCACCTCGTGGCGGGAGAGGCGGTTTGGCAGGCTCACCTACCGTGCGACGCAGGTGTTCACCGGGCATGGCTGCTTCGGTGTGTACCTGTGTCGCATCGGTCGGGAAGCGACGACGGTGTGCCACCACTGTGGCGCGGAGGAGGACTCGGCGCAGCATACACTGGAGGTATGCCCCGCCTTTTCAGTGCTGCGCCGAGTCCTAAGACGGGAAGTTGGTCGCGACCTCGCTCTCTCCAGCTTAGTTGGGGCCATGCTGGAGAGCCCAAGAAAATGGGCGGCAGCCATCGCCTTCTGCGAAGAGGTGATGCTGCAGAAGGAGGCTGCCGAGCGGGGTCGCCGTGAGCAGGGGGTGCGGCGTGTGCGCCCACGCCTAGAGCCCCCCTCCCCGAGCAGATGAGAATAGGCGGGCGGCGGGTGTACCAGATTACTGGTTTAATTGCCCGCCGCCCGCCACCCCCCCCCCCCCAACTGAAGCTGTCCTCCCCAAAGTGGGAGTGACGAGGCGGTGTGGGGTGCGGTCCCCCGCACCGCCGAAGCAAGATGATTCATGGGGGGAGTATAAATCTCCCCCCCGGGACGCGGCCGGCCATCGCCATTCCATCCTGGTGGCCGGCCAGGCGAGGGGGAGCCGCGGTTGTGTTCTGTAAGAGTTCCCGTGGCTCCCCCGCTACTCGCCAGCGCCCTAGGCCGCCGTGGGGGTTTTAGCGGGTCAAAACCCGCACTACCCCCGCCCCGCCCCTCGGGCGGGACGGGGGTGTCTGACCAGCAGATTTCCCCCACGTTAAACAAAAAAAAAAAAAAAAGACGCGCTATGATGCAACAGACGAGCGATTGGAACGCCCGAATATTTTCAAAGTCCCAACGTACCGATCAAGAGTAAAGTACCATTTTCCTACATTAGATTTCGTTCTAAATACTTAATCCCTATGTAAAAACGTTAGTTAAGCAAGAATATCGTATTTTTAAAAAAATCTAATGATAGGATTTCCCAGAAAATTGAAAAAACCGAAAAATGTCAAGAGTAAAGTGCCATTTTCTGACATTAGATTTCGTTCTAAATGCTTAATCCCTATGTAGAAACGTTAGTTAAGCAAGAATATCGTATTTTTAAAAAAATCTAATGATAGGATTTTTCAGAAAATTGAAAAAACCGTAAAATGTCAAGAGTAAAGTGCCCTTATTTTAAACAATGTATCGTTCTAAATGCTTAATCCCTATGTAAAAAAGTTATTTTAGCAGGAATATGTTATTGAAAAAAATTAGAAAAATTTATTTTAGCCGTAAATCGAAAATAATGGGGACACCGGAGCTGTTCGAAGCGCCGAGCGCGCCGCGTACGCCCGAATATTTTCAAAGTCCCAACGTACCGATCAAGAGTAAAGTACCATTTTCCTACATTAGATTTCGTTCTAAATACTTAATCCCTATGTAAAAAAGTTATTTAAGCAGGAATATGTTATTGAATAAAATCAGAAAAATTTATTTTAGCCGTAAATCGAAAATAATGGATCGAGCGAATCGGTCGATTGCGCCGAGACGCGCTATGATGCAACAGACGAGCGATTGGAACGCCCGAATATTTTCAAAGTCCCAACGTACCGATCAAGAGTAAAGTACCATTTTCCTACATTAGATTTCGTTCTAAATGCTTAATCCCTATGTAAAAACGTTAGTTAAGCAAGAATATCGTATTTTTAAAAAAATCTAATGATAGGATTTCCCAGAAAATTGAAAAAACCGAAAAATGTCAAGAGTAAAGTGCCATTTTCTGACATTAGATTTCGTTCTAAATGCTTAATCCCTATGTAGAAACGTTAGTTAAGCAAGAATATCGTATTCTTAAAAAAATCTAATGATAGGATTTTTCAGAAAATTGAAAAAACCGTAAAATGTCAAGAGTAAAGTGCCCTTATTTTAAACAATGTATCGTTCTAAATGCTTAATCCCTATGTAAAAAAGTTATTTAAGCAGGAATATGTTATTGAATAAAATGAGAAAAATTTATTTTAGCCGTAAATCGAAAATAATGGATCGAGCGAATCGGTCGATTGCGCCGAGACGCGCCATGATGCAACAGACGAGCGATTGGAACGCCCGAATATTTTCAAAGTCCCAACGTACCGATCAAGAGTAAAGTACCATTTTCCTACATTAGATTTCGTTCTAAATACTTAATCCCTATGTAAAAACGTTAGTTAAGCAAGAATATCGTATTTTTAAAAAAATCTAATGATAGGATTTTCCAGAAAATTGAAAAAACCGAAAAATGTCAAGAGTAAAGTGCCATTTTCTGACATTAGATTTCGTTCTAAATGCTTAATCCCTATGTAGAAACGTTAGTTAAGCAAGAATATCGTATTTTTAAAAAAATCTAATGATAGGATTTTTCAGAAAATTGAAAAAACCGTAAAATGTCAAGAGTAAAGTGCCCTTATTTTAAACAATGTATCGTTCTAAATGCTTAATCCCTATGTAAAAAAGTTATTTAAGCAGGAATATGTTATTGAATAAAATCAGAAAAATTTATTTTAGCCGTAAATCGAAAATAATGGATCGAGCGAATCGGTCGATTGCGCCGAGACGCGCTATGATGCAACAGACGAGCGATTGGAACGCCCGAATATTTTCAAAGTCCCAACGTACCGATCAAGAGTAAAGTACCATTTTCCTACATTAGATTTCGTTCTAAATGCTTAATCCCTATGTAAAAACGTTAGTTAAGCAAGAATATCGTATTTTTAAAAAAATCTAATGATAGGATTTCCCAGAAAATTGAAAAAACCGAAAAATGTCAAGAGTAAAGTGCCATTTTCTGACATTAGATTTCGTTCTAAATGCTTAATCCCTATGTAGAAACGTTAGTTAAGCAAGAATATCGTATTCTTAAAAAAATCTAATGATAGGATTTTTCAGAAAATTGAAAAAACCGTAAAATGTCAAGAGTAAAGTGCCCTTATTTTAAACAATGTATCGTTCTAAATGCTTAATCCCTATGTAAAAAAGTTATTTAAGCAGGAATATGTTATTGAATAAAATGAGAAAAATTTATTTTAGCCGTAAATCGAAAATAATGGATCGAGCGAATCGGTCGATTGCGCCGAGACGCGCTATGATGCAACAGACGAGCGATTGGAACGCCCGAATATTTTCAAAGTCCCAACGTACCGATCAAGAGTAAAGTACCATTTTCCTACATTAGATTTCGTTCTAAATGCTTAATCCCTATGTAAAAACGTTAGTTAAGCAAGAATATCGTATTTTTAAAAAAATCTAATGATAGGATTTCCCAGAAAATTGAAAAAACCGAAAAATGTCAAGAGTAAAGTGCCATTTTCTGACATTAGATTTCGTTCTAAATGCTTAATCCCTATGTAGAAACGTTAGTTAAGCAAGAATATCGTATTCTTAAAAAAATCTAATGATAGGATTTTTCAGAAAATTGAAAAAACCGTAAAATGTCAAGAGTAAAGTGCCCTTATTTTAAACAATGTATCGTTCTAAATGCTTAATCCCTATGTAAAAAAGTTATTTAAGCAGGAATATGTTATTGAATAAAATGAGAAAAATTTATTTTAGCCGTAAATCGAAAATAATGGATCGAGCGAATCGGTCGATTGCGCCGAGACGCGCCATGATGCAACAGACGAGCGATTGGAACGCCCGAATATTTTCAAAGTCCCAACGTACCGATCAAGAGTAAAGTACCATTTTCCTACATTAGATTTCGTTCTAAATACTTAATCCCTATGTAAAAACGTTAGTTAAGCAAGAATATCGTATTTTTAAAAAAATCTAATGATAGGATTTTCCAGAAAATTGAAAAAACCGAAAAATGTCAAGAGTAAAGTGCCATTTTCTGACATTAGATTTCGTTCTAAATGCTTAATCCCTATGTAGAAACGTTAGTTAAGCAAGAATATCGTATTTTTAAAAAAATCTAATGATAGGATTTTTCAGAAAATTGAAAAAACCGTAAAATGTCAAGAGTAAAGTGCCCTTATTTTAAACAATGTATCGTTCTAAATGCTTAATCCCTATGTAAAAAAGTTATTTTAGCAGGAATATGTTATTGAAAAAAATTAGAAAAATTTATTTTAGCCGTAAATCGAAAATAATGGGGACACCGGAGCTGTTCGAAGCGCCGAGCGCGCCGCGTACGCCCGAATATTTTCAAAGTCCCAACGTACCGATCAAGAGTAAAGTACCATTTTCCTACATTAGATTTCGTTCTAAATACTTAATCCCTATGTAAAAACGTTAGTTAAGCAAGAATATCGTATTTTTAAAAAAATCTAATGATAGGATTTTCCAGAAAATTGAAAAAACCGAAAAATGTCAAGAGTAAAGTGCCATTTTCTGACATTAGATTTCGTTCTAAATGCTTAATCCCTATGTAGAAACGTTAGTTAAGCAAGAATATCGTATTCTTAAAAAAATCTAATGATAGGATTTTTCAGAAAATTGAAAAAACCGTAAAATGTCAAGAGTAAAGTGCCCTTATTTTAAACAATGTATCGTTCTAAATGCTTAATCCCTATGTAAAAAAGTTATTTAAGCAGGAATATGTTATTGAATAAAATCAGAAAAATTTATTTTAGCCGTAAATCGAAAATAATGGATCGAGCGAATCGGTCGATTGCGCCGAGACGCGCTATGATGCAACAGACGAGCGATTGGAACGCCCGAATATTTTCAAAGTCCCAACGTACCGATCAAGAGTAAAGTACCATTTTCCTACATTAGATTTCGTTCTAAATGCTTAATCCCTATGTAAAAACGTTAGTTAAGCAAGAATATCGTATTTTTAAAAAAATCTAATGATAGGATTTCCCAGAAAATTGAAAAAACCGAAAAATGTCAAGAGTAAAGTGCCATTTTCTGACATTAGATTTCGTTCTAAATGCTTAATCCCTATGTAGAAACGTTAGTTAAGCAAGAATATCGTATTCTTAAAAAAATCTAATGATAGGATTTTTCAGAAAATTGAAAAAACCGTAAAATGTCAAGAGTAAAGTGCCCTTATTTTAAACAATGTATCGTTCTAAATGCTTAATCCCTATGTAAAAAAGTTATTTAAGCAGGAATATGTTATTGAATAAAATGAGAAAAATTTATTTTAGCCGTAAATCGAAAATAATGGATCGAGCGAATCGGTCGATTGCGCCGAGACGCGCCATGATGCAACAGACGAGCGATTGGAACGCCCGAATATTTTCAAAGTCCCAACGTACCGATCAAGAGTAAAGTACCATTTTCCTACATTAGATTTCGTTCTAAATGCTTAATCCCTATGTAAAAACGTTAGTTAAGCAAGAATATCGTATTTTTAAAAAAATCTAATGATAGGATTTCCCAGAAAATTGAAAAAACCGAAAAATGTCAAGAGTAAAGTGCCATTTTCTGACATTAGATTTCGTTCTAAATGCTTAATCCCTATGTAGAAACGTTAGATAAGCAAGAATATCGTATTTTTAAAAAAATCTAATGATAGGATTTTCCAGAAAATTGAAAAAACCGAAAAATGTCAAGAGTAAAGTGCCATTTTCTGACATTAGATTTCGTTCTAAATGCTTAATCCCTATGTAGAAACGTTAGTTAAGCAAGAATATCGTATTTTTAAAAAAATCTAATGATAGGATTTTTCAGAAAATTGAAAAAACCGAAAAATGTCAAGAGTAAAGTGCCATTTTCTGACAATAGATTTCGTTCTAAATGCTTAATCCCTATGTAGAAACGTTAGTTAAGCAAGAATATCGTATTCTTAAAAAAATCTAATGATAGGATTTTTCAGAAAATTGAAAAAACCGTAAAATGTCAAGAGTAAAGTGCCCTTATTTTAAACAATGTATCGTTCTAAATGCTTAATCCCTATGTAAAAAAGTTATTTTAGCAGGAATATGTTATTGAAAAAAATTAGAAAAATTTATTTTAGCCGTAAATCGAAAATAATGGGGACACCGGAGCTGTTCGAAGCGCCGAGCGCGCCGCGTACGCCCGAATATTTTCAAAGTCCCAACGTACCGATCAAGAGTAAAGTACCATTTTCCTACATTAGATTTCGTTCTAAATACTTAATCCCTATGTAAAAACGTTAGTTAAGCAAGAATATCGTATTTTTAAAAAAATCTAATGATAGGATTTCCCAGAAAATTGAAAAAACCGAAAAATGTCAAGAGTAAAGTGCCATTTTCTGACATTAGATTTCGTTCTAAATGCTTAATCCCTATGTAGAAACGTTAGCTAAGCAAGAATATCGTATTTTTAAAAAAATCTAATGATAGGATTTTTCAGAAAATTGAAAAAACCGTAAAATGTCAAGAGTAAAGTGCCCTTATTTTAAACAATGTATCGTTCTAAATGCTTAATCCCTATGTAAAAAAGTTATTTTAGCAGGAATATGTTATTGAATAAAATGAGAAAAATTTATTTTAGCCGTAAATCGAAAATAATGGATCGAGCGAATCGGTCGATTGCGCCGAGACGCGCTATGATGCAACAGACGAGCGATTGGAACGCCCGAATATTTTCAAAGTCCCAACGTACCGATCAAGAGTAAAGTACCATTTTCCTACATTAGATTTCGTTCTAAATGCTTAATCCCTATGTAAAAACGTTAGTTAAGCAAGAATATCGTATTTTTAAAAAAATCTAATGATAGGATTTCCCAGAAAATTGAAAAAACCGTAAAATGTCAAGACTAAAGTGCCATTTTCTGACATTAGATTTCGTTCTAAATGCTTAATCCCTATGTAGAAACGTTAGTTAAGCAAGAATATCGTATTCTTAAAAAAATCTAATGATAGGATTTTTCAGAAAATTGAAAAAACCGTAAAATGTCAAGAGTAAAGTGCCCTTATTTTAAACAATGTATCGTTCTAAATGCTTAATCCCTATGTAAAAAAGTAATTTAAGCAAGAATATGTTATTGAATAAAATGAGAAAAATTTATTTTAGCCGTAAATCGAAAATAATGGATCGAGCGAATCGGTCGATTGCGCCGAGACGCGCCATGATGCAACAGACGAGCGATTGGAACGCCCGAATATTTTCAAAGTCCCAACGTACCGATCAAGAGTAAAGTACCATTTTCCTACATTAGATTTCGTTCTAAATGCTTAATCCCTATGTAATAACGTTAGTTAAGCAAGAATATCGTATTTTTAAAAAAATCTAATGATAGGATTTCCCAGAAAATTGAAAAAACCGAAAAATGTCAAGAGTAAAGTGCCATTTTCTGACATTAGATTTCGTTCTAAATGCTTAATCCCTATGTAGAAACGTTAGTTAAGCAAGAATATCGTATTTTTAAAAAAATCTAATGATAGGATTTTTCAGAAAATTGAAAAAACCGTAAAATGTCAAGAGTAAAGTGCCCTTATTTTAAACAATGTATCGTTCTAAATGCTTAATCCCTATGTAAAAAAGTTATTTTAGCAGGAATATGTTATTGAATAAAATGAGAAAAATTTATTTTAGCCGTAAATCGAAAATAATGGATCGAGCGAATCGGTCGATTGCGCCGAGACGCGCTATGATGCAACAGACGAGCGATTGGAACGCCCGAATATTTTCAAAGTCCCAACGTACCGATCAAGAGTAAAGTACCATTTTCCTACATTAGATTTCGTTCTAAATACTTAATCCCTATGTAAAAACGTTAGTTAAGCAAGAATATCGTATTTTTAAAAAAATCTAATGATAGGATTTTCCAGAAAATTGAAAAAACCGAAAAATGTCAAGAGTAAAGTGCCATTTTCTGACATTAGATTTCGTTCTAAATGCTTAATCCCTATGTAGAAACGTTAGTTAAGCAAGAATATCGTATTCTTAAAAAAATCTAATGATAGGATTTTTCAGAAAATTGAAAAAACCGTAAAATGTCAAGAGTAAAGTGCCCTTATTTTAAACAATGTATCGTTCTAAATGCTTAATCCCTATGTAAAAAAGTAATTTAAGCAAGAATATGTTATTGAATAAAATGAGAAAAATTTATTTTAGCCGTAAATCGAAAATAATGGATCGAGCGAATCGGTCGATTGCGCCGAGACGCGCCATGATGCAACAGACGAGCGATTGGAACGCCCGAATATTTTCAAAGTCCCAACGTACCGATCAAGAGTAAAGTACCATTTTCCTACATTAGATTTCGTTCTAAATGCTTAATCCCTATGTAAAAACGTTAGTTAAGCAAGAATATCGTATTTTTAAAAAAATCTAATGATAGGATTTCCCAGAAAATTGAAAAAACCGAAAAATGTCAAGAGTAAAGTGCCATTTTCTGACATTAGATTTCGTTCTAAATGCTTAATCCCTATGTAGAAACGTTAGTTAAGCAAGAATATCGTATTTTTAAAAAAATCTAATGATAGGATTTTTCAGAAAATTGAAAAAACCGTAAAATGTCAAGAGTAAAGTGCCCTTATTTTAAACAATGTATCGTTCTAAATGCTTAATCCCTATGTAAAAAAGTTATTTTAGCAGGAATATGTTATTGAATAAAATGAGAAAAATTTATTTTAGCCGTAAATCGAAAATAATGGATCGAGCGAATCGGTCGATTGCGCCGAGACGCGCTATGATGCAACAGACGAGCGATTGGAACGCCCGAATATTTTCAAAGTCCCAACGTACCGATCAAGAGTAAAGTACCATTTTCCTACATTAGATTTCGTTCTAAATACTTAATCCCTATGTAAAAACGTTAGTTAAGCAAGAATATCGTATTTTTAAAAAAATCTAATGATAGGATTTTCCAGAAAATTGAAAAAACCGAAAAATGTCAAGAGTAAAGTGCCATTTTCTGACATTAGATTTCGTTCTAAATGCTTAATCCCTATGTAGAAACGTTAGTTAAGCAAGAATATCGTATTTTTAAAAAAATCTAATGATAGGATTTTTCAGAAAATTGAAAAAACCGTAAAATGTCAAGAGTAAAGTGCCCTTATTTTAAACAATGTATCGTTCTAAATGCTTAATCCCTATGTAAAAAAGTTATTTTAGCAGGAATATGTTATTGAAAAAAATTAGAAAAATTTATTTTAGCCGTAAATCGAAAATAATGGGGACACCGGAGCTGTTCGAAGCGCCGAGCGCGCCGCGTACGCCCGAATATTTTCAAAGTCCCAACGTACCGATCAAGAGTAAAGTACCATTTTCCTACATTAGATTTCGTTCTAAATACTTAATCCCTATGTAAAAACGTTAGTTAAGCAAGAATATCGTATTTTTAAAAAAATCTAATGATAGGATTTTCCAGAAAATTGAAAAAACCGAAAAATGTCAAGAGTAAAGTGCCATTTTCTGACATTAGATTTCGTTCTAAATGCTTAATCCCTATGTAGAAACGTTAGTTAAGCAAGAATATCGTATTCTTAAAAAAATCTAATGATAGGATTTTTCAGAAAATTGAAAAAACCGTAAAATGTCAAGAGTAAAGTGCCCTTATTTTAAACAATGTATCGTTCTAAATGCTTAATCCCTATGTAAAAAAGTTATTTAAGCAGGAATATGTTATTGAATAAAATCAGAAAAATTTATTTTAGCCGTAAATCGAAAATAATCGATCGAGCGAATCGGTCGATTGCGCCGAGACGCGCTATGATGCAACAGACGAGCGATTGGAACGCCCGAATATTTTCAAAGTCCCAACGTACCGATCAAGAGTAAAGTACCATTTTCCTACATTAGATTTCGTTCTAAATGCTTAATCCCTATGTAAAAACGTTAGTTAAGCAAGAATATCGTATTTTTAAAAAAATCTAATGATAGGATTTCCCAGAAAATTGAAAAAACCGAAAAATGTCAAGAGTAAAGTGCCATTTTCTGACATTAGATTTCGTTCTAAATGCTTAATCCCTATGTAGAAACGTTAGTTAAGCAAGAATATCGTATTCTTAAAAAAATCTAATGATAGGATTTTTCAGAAAATTGAAAAAACCGTAAAATGTCAAGAGTAAAGTGCCCTTATTTTAAACAATGTATCGTTCTAAATGCTTAATCCCTATGTAAAAAAGTTATTTAAGCAGGAATATGTTATTGAATAAAATGAGAAAAATTTATTTTAGCCGTAAATCGAAAATAATGGATCGAGCGAATCGGTCGATTGCGCCGAGACGCGCCATGATGCAACAGACGAGCGATTGGAACGCCCGAATATTTTCAAAGTCCCAACGTACCGATCAAGAGTAAAGTACCATTTTCCTACATTAGATTTCGTTCTAAATACTTAATCCCTATGTAAAAACGTTAGTTAAGCAAGAATATCGTATTTTTAAAAAAATCTAATGATAGGATTTTCCAGAAAATTGAAAAAACCGAAAAATGTCAAGAGTAAAGTGCCATTTTCTGACATTAGATTTCGTTCTAAATGCTTAATCCCTATGTAGAAACGTTAGTTAAGCAAGAATATCGTATTCTTAAAAAAATCTAATGATAGGATTTTTCAGAAAATTGAAAAAACCGTAAAATGTCAAGAGTAAAGTGCCCTTATTTTAAACAATGTATCGTTCTAAATGCTTAATCCCTATGTAAAAAAGTTATTTAAGCAGGAATATGTTATTGAATAAAATCAGAAAAATTTATTTTAGCCGTAAATCGAAAATAATGGATCGAGCGAATCGGTCGATTGCGCCGAGACGCGCTATGATGCAACAGACGAGCGATTGGAACGCCCGAATATTTTCAAAGTCCCAACGTACCGATCAAGAGTAAAGTACCATTTTCCTACATTAGATTTCGTTCTAAATGCTTAATCCCTATGTAAAAACGTTAGTTAAGCAAGAATATCGTATTTTTAAAAAAATCTAATGATAGGATTTCCCAGAAAATTGAAAAAACCGAAAAATGTCAAGAGTAAAGTGCCATTTTCTGACATTAGATTTCGTTCTAAATGCTTAATCCCTATGTAGAAACGTTAGTTAAGCAAGAATATCGTATTCTTAAAAAAATCTAATGATAGGATTTTTCAGAAAATTGAAAAAACCGTAAAATGTCAAGAGTAAAGTGCCCTTATTTTAAACAATGTATCGTTCTAAATGCTTAATCCCTATGTAAAAAAGTTATTTAAGCAGGAATATGTTATTGAATAAAATGAGAAAAATTTATTTTAGCCGTAAATCGAAAATAATGGATCGAGCGAATCGGTCGATTGCGCCGAGACGCGCCATGATGCAACAGACGAGCGATTGGAACGCCCGAATATTTTCAAAGTCCCAACGTACCGATCAAGAGTAAAGTACCATTTTCCTACATTAGATTTCATTCTAAATGCTTAATCCCTATGTAAAAACGTTAGTTAAGCAAGAATATCGTATTTTTAAAAAAATCTAATGATAGGATTTCCCAGAAAATTGAAAAAACCGTAAAATGTCAAGACTAAAGTGCCATTTTCTGACATTAGATTTCGTTCTAAATGCTTAATCCCTATGTAGAAACGTTAGTTAAGCAAGAATATCGTATTTTTAAAAAAATCTAATGATAGGATTTTTCAGAAAATTGAAAAAACCGAAAAATGTCAAGAGTAAAGTGCCATTTTCTGACAATAGATTTCGTTCTAAATGCTTAATCCCTATGTAGAAACGTTAGTTAAGCAAGAATATCGTATTCTTAAAAAAATCTAATGATAGGATTTTTCAGAAAATTGAAAAAACCGTAAAATGTCAAGAGTAAAGTGCCCTTATTTTAAACAATGTATCGTTCTAAATGCTTAATCCCTATGTAAAAAAGTTATTTTAGCAGGAATATGTTATTGAAAAAAATTAGAAAAATTTATTTTAGCCGTAAATCGAAAATAATGGGGACACCGGAGCTGTTCGAAGCGCCGAGCGCGCCGCGTACGCCCGAATATTTTCAAAGTCCCAACGTACCGATCAAGAGTAAAGTACCATTTTCCTACATTAGATTTCGTTCTAAATACTTAATCCCTATGTAAAAACGTTAGTTAAGCAAGAATATCGTATTTTTAAAAAAATCTAATGATAGGATTTTCCAGAAAATTGAAAAAACCGAAAAATGTCAAGAGTAAAGTGCCATTTTCTGACATTAGATTTCGTTCTAAATGCTTAATCCCTATGTAGAAACGTTAGTTAAGCAAGAATATCGTATTCTTAAAAAAATCTAATGATAGGATTTTTCAGAAAATTGAAAAAACCGTAAAATGTCAAGAGTAAAGTGCCCTTATTTTAAACAATGTATCGTTCTAAATGCTTAATCCCTATGTAAAAAAGTTATTTAAGCAAGAATATGTTATTGAATAAAATGAGAAAAATTTATTTTAGTCGTAAATCGAAAATAATGGATCGAGCGAATCGGTCGATTGCGCCGAGACGCGCCATGATGCAACAGACGAGCGATTGGAACGCCCGAATATTTTCAAAGTCCCAACGTACCGATCAAGAGTAAAGTACCATTTTCCTACATTAGATTTCGTTCTAAATGCTTAATCCCTATGTAAAAACGTTAGTTAAGCAAGAATATCGTATTTTTAAAAAAATCTAATGATAGGATTTCCCAGAAAATTGAAAAAACCGAAAAATGTCAAGAGTAAAGTGCCATTTTCTGACATTAGATTTCGTTCTAAATGCTTAATCCCTATGTAGAAACGTTAGTTAAGCAAGAATATCGTATTTTTAAAAAAATCTAATGATAGGATTTTTCAGAAAATTGAAAAAACCGTAAAATGTCAAGAGTAAAGTGCCCTTATTTTAAACAATGTATCGTTCTAAATGCTTAATCCCTATGTAAAAAATTAATTTTAGCAGGAATATGTTATTGAATAAAATGAGAAAAATTTATTTTAGCCGTAAATCGAAAATAATGGATCGAGCGAATCGGTCAATTGCGCCGAGACGCGCTATGATGCAACAGACGAGCGATTGGAACGCCCGAATATTTTCAAAGTCCCAACGTACCGATCAAGAGTAAAGTACCATTTTCCTACATTAGATTTCGTTCTAAATACTTAATCCCTATGTAAAAACGTTAGTTAAGCAAGAATATCGTATTTTTAAAAAAATCTAATGATAGGATTTTCCAGAAAATTGAAAAAACCGAAAAATGTCAAGAGTAAAGTGCCATTTTCTGACATTAGATTTCGTTCTAAATGCTTAATCCCTATGTAGAAACGTTAGTTAAGCAAGAATATCGTATTCTTAAAAAAATCTAATGATAGGATTTTTCAGAAAATTGAAAAAACCGTAAAATGTCAAGAGTAAAGTGCCCTTATTTTAAACAATGTATCGTTCTAAATGCTTAATCCCTATGTAAAAAAGTTATTTAAGCAGGAATATGTTATTGAATAAAATCAGAAAAATTTATTTTAGCCGTAAATCGAAAATAATGGATCGAGCGAATCGGTCGATTGCGCCGAGACGCGCTATGATGCAACAGACGAGCGATTGGAACGCCCGAATATTTTCAAAGTCCCAACGTACCGATCAAGAGTAAAGTACCATTTTCCTACATTAGATTTCGTTCTAAATGCTTAATCCCTATGTAAAAACGTTAGTTAAGCAAGAATATCGTATTTTTAAAAAAATCTAATGATAGGATTTCCCAGAAAATTGAAAAAACCGAAAAATGTCAAGAGTAAAGTGCCATTTTCTGACATTAGATTTCGTTCTAAATGCTTAATCCCTATGTAGAAACGTTAGTTAAGCAAGAATATCGTATTCTTAAAAAAATCTAATGATAGGATTTTTCAGAAAATTGAAAAAACCGTAAAATGTCAAGAGTAAAGTGCCCTTATTTTAAACAATGTATCGTTCTAAATGCTTAATCCCTATGTAAAAAAGTTATTTTAGCAGGAATATGTTATTGAATAAAATGAGAAAAATTTATTTTAGCCGTAAATCGAAAATAATGGATCGAGCGAATCGGTCGATTGCGCCGAGACGCGCTATGATGCAACAGACGAGCGATTGGAACGCCCGAATATTTTCAAAGTCCCAACGTACCGATCAAGAGTAAAGTACCATTTTCCTACATTAGATTTCGTTCTAAATACTTAATCCCTATGTAAAAACGTTAGTTAAGCAAGAATATCGTATTTTTAAAAAAATCTAATGATAGGATTTTCCAGAAAATTGAAAAAACCGAAAAATGTCAAGAGTAAAGTGCCATTTTCTGACATTAGATTTCGTTCTAAATGCTTAATCCCTATGTAGAAACGTTAGTTAAGCAAGAATATCGTATTCTTAAAAAAATCTAATGATAGGATTTTTCAGAAAATTGAAAAAACCGTAAAATGTCAAGAGTAAAGTGCCCTTATTTTAAACAATGTATCGTTCTAAATGCTTAATCCCTATGTAAAAAAGTAATTTAAGCAAGAATATGTTATTGAATAAAATGAGAAAAATTTATTTTAGCCGTAAATCGAAAATAATGGATCGAGCGAATCGGTCGATTGCGCCGAGACGCGCCATGATGCAACAGACGAGCGATTGGAACGCCCGAATATTTTCAAAGTCCCAACGTACCGATCAAGAGTAAAGTACCATTTTCCTACATTAGATTTCGTTCTAAATGCTTAATCCCTATGTAAAAACGTTAGTTAAGCAAGAATATCGTATTTTTAAAAAAATCTAATGATAGGATTTCCCAGAAAATTGAAAAAACCGAAAAATGTCAAGAGTAAAGTGCCATTTTCTGACATTAGATTTCGTTCTAAATGCTTAATCCCTATGTAGAAACGTTAGTTAAGCAAGAATATCGTATTTTTAAAAAAATCTAATGATAGGATTTTTCAGAAAATTGAAAAAACCGTAAAATGTCAAGAGTAAAGTGCCCTTATTTTAAACAATGTATCGTTCTAAATGCTTAATCCCTATGTAAAAAAGTTATTTAAGCAGGAATATGTTATTGAATAAAATCAGAAAAATTTATTTTAGCCGTAAATCGAAAATAATGGATCGAGCGAATCGGTCGATTGCGCCGAGACGCGCTATGATGCAACAGACGAGCGATTGGAACGCCCGAATATTTTCAAAGTCCCAACGTACCGATCAAGAGTAAAGTACCATTTTCCTACATTAGATTTCGTTCTAAATACTTAATCCCTATGTAAAAACGTTAGTTAAGCAAGAATATCGTATTTTTAAAAAAATCTAATGATAGGATTTTCCAGAAAATTGAAAAAACCGAAAAATGTCAAGAGTAAAGTGCCATTTTCTGACATTAGATTTCGTTCTAAATGCTTAATCCCTATGTAGAAACGTTAGTTAAGCAAGAATATCGTATTTTTAAAAAAATCTAATGATAGGATTTTTCAGAAAATTGAAAAAACCGTAAAATGTCAAGAGTAAAGTGCCCTTATTTTAAACAATGTATCGTTCTAAATGCTTAATCCCTATGTAAAAAAGTTATTTTAGCAGGAATATGTTATTGAAAAAAATTAGAAAAATTTATTTTAGCCGTAAATCGAAAATAATGGGGACACCGGAGCTGTTCGAAGCGCCGAGCGCGCCGCGTACGCCCGAATATTTTCAAAGTCCCAACGTACCGATCAAGAGTAAAGTACCATTTTCCTACATTAGATTTCGTTCTAAATACTTAATCCCTATGTAAAAACGTTAGTTAAGCAAGAATATCGTATTTTTAAAAAAATCTAATGATAGGATTTTCCAGAAAATTGAAAAAACCGAAAAATGTCAAGAGTAAAGTGCCATTTTCTGACATTAGATTTCGTTCTAAATGCTTAATCCCTATGTAGAAACGTTAGTTAAGCAAGAATATCGTATTCTTAAAAAAATCTAATGATAGGATTTTTCAGAAAATTGAAAAAACCGTAAAATGTCAAGAGTAAAGTGCCCTTATTTTAAACAATGTATCGTTCTAAATGCTTAATCCCTATGTAAAAAAGTTATTTAAGCAGGAATATGTTATTGAATAAAATGAGAAAAATTTATTTTAGCCGTAAATCGAAAATAATGGATCGAGCGAATCGGTCGATTGCGCCGAGACGCGCCATGATGCAACAGACGAGCGATTGGAACGCCCGAATATTTTCAAAGTCCCAACGTACCGATCAAGAGTAAAGTACCATTTTCCTACATTAGATTTCGTTCTAAATGCTTAATCCCTATGTAAAAACGTTAGTTAAGCAAGAATATCGTATTTTTAAAAAAATCTAATGATAGGATTTCCCAGAAAATTGAAAAAACCGAAAAATGTCAAGAGTAAAGTGCCATTTTCTGACATTAGATTTCGTTCTAAATGCTTAATCCCTATGTAGAAACGTTAGTTAAGCAAGAATATCGTATTCTTAAAAAAATCTAATGATAGGATTTTTCAGAAAATTGAAAAAACCGTAAAATGTCAAGAGTAAAGTGCCCTTATTTTAAACAATGTATCGTTCTAAATGCTTAATCCCTATGTAAAAAAGTTATTTAAGCAGGAATATGTTATTGAATAAAATGAGAAAAATTTATTTTAGCCGTAAATCGAAAATAATGGATCGAGCGAATCGGTCGATTGCGCCGAGACGCGCCATGATGCAACAGACGAGCGATTGGAACGCCCGAATATTTTCAAAGTCCCAACGTACCGATCAAGAGTAAAGTACCATTTTCCTACATTAGATTTCGTTCTAAATACTTAATCCCTATGTAAAAACGTTAGTTAAGCAAGAATATCGTATTTTTAAAAAAATCTAATGATAGGATTTTCCAGAAAATTGAAAAAACCGAAAAATGTCAAGAGTAAAGTGCCATTTTCTGACATTAGATTTCGTTCTAAATGCTTAATCCCTATGTAGAAACGTTAGTTAAGCAAGAATATCGTATTCTTAAAAAAATCTAATGATAGGATTTTTCAGAAAATTGAAAAAACCGTAAAATGTCAAGAGTAAAGTGCCCTTATTTTAAACAATGTATCGTTCTAAATGCTTAATCCCTATGTAAAAAAGTTATTTAAGCAGGAATATGTTATTGAATAAAATCAGAAAAATTTATTTTAGCCGTAAATCGAAAATAATGGATCGAGCGAATCGGTCGATTGCGCCGAGACGCGCTATGATGCAACAGACGAGCGATTGGAACGCCCGAATATTTTCAAAGTCCCAACGTACCGATCAAGAGTAAAGTACCATTTTCCTACATTAGATTTCGTTCTAAATGCTTAATCCCTATGTAAAAACGTTAGTTAAGCAAGAATATCGTATTTTTAAAAAAATCTAATGATAGGATTTCCCAGAAAATTGAAAAAACCGAAAAATGTCAAGAGTAAAGTGCCATTTTCTGACATCAGATTTCGTTCTAAATGCTTAATCCCTATGTAGAAACGTTAGTTAAGCAAGAATATCGTATTTTTAAAAAAATCTAATGATAGGATTTTTCAGAAAATTGAAAAAACCGTAAAATGTCAAGAGTAAAGTGCCCTTATTTTAAACAATGTATCGTTCTAAATGCTTAATCCCTATGTAAAAAAGTTATTTTAGCAGGAATATGTTATTGAAAAAAATTAGAAAAATTTATTTTAGCCGTAAATCGAAAATAATGGGGACACCGGAGCTGTTCGAAGCGCCGAGCGCGCCGCGTACGCCCGAATATTTTCAAAGTCCCAACGTACCGATCAAGAGTAAAGTACCATTTTCCTACATTAGATTTCGTTCTAAATACTTAATCCCTATGTAAAAACGTTAGTTAAGCAAGAATATCGTATTTTTAAAAAAATCTAATGATAGGATTTTCCAGAAAATTGAAAAAACCGAAAAATGTCAAGAGTAAAGTGCCATTTTCTGACATTAGATTTCGTTCTAAATGCTTAATCCCTATGTAGAAACGTTAGTTAAGCAAGAATATCGTATTTTTAAAAAAATCTAATGATAGGATTTTTCAGAAAATTGAAAAAACCGTAAAATGTCAAGAGTAAAGTGCCCTTATTTTAAACAATGTATCGTTCTAAATGCTTAATCCCTATGTAAAAAAGTTATTTTAGCAGGAATATGTTATTGAATAAAATGAGAGAAATTTATTTTAGCCGTAAATCGAAAATAATGGATCGAGCGAATCGGTCGATTGCGCCGAGACGCGCTATGATGCAACAGACGAGCGATTGGAACGCCCGAATATTTTCAAAGTCCCAACGTACCGATCAAGAGTAAAGTACCATTTTCCTACATTAGATTTCGTTCTAAATACTTAATCCCTATGTAAAAACGTTAGTTAAGCAAGAATATCGTATTTTTAAAAAAATCTAATGATAGGATTTCCCAGAAAATTGAAAAAACCGAAAAATGTCAAGAGTAAAGTGCCATTTTCTGACATTAGATTTCGTTCTAAATGCTTAATCCCTATGTAGAAACGTTAGTTAAGCAAGAATATCGTATTTTTAAAAAAATCTAATGATAGGATTTTTCAGAAAATTGAAAAAACCGTAAAATGTCAAGAGTAAAGTGCCCTTATTTTAAACAATGTATCGTTCTAAATGCTTAATCCCTATGTAAAAAAGTTATTTTAGCAGGAATATGTTATTGAAAAAAATTAGAAAAATTTATTTTAGCCGTAAATCGAAAATAATGGGGACACCGGAGCTGTTCGAAGCGCCGAGCGCGCCGCGTACGCCCGAATATTTTCAAAGTCCCAACGTACCGATCAAGAGTAAAGTACCATTTTCCTACATTAGATTTCGTTCTAAATACTTAATCCCTATGTAAAAACGTTAGTTAAGCAAGAATATCGTATTTTTAAAAAAATCTAATGATAGGATTTTCCAGAAAATTGAAAAAACCGAAAAATGTCAAGAGTAAAGTGCCATTTTCTGACATTAGATTTCGTTCTAAATGCTTAATCCCTATGTAGAAACGTTAGTTAAGCAAGAATATCGTATTCTTAAAAAAATCTAATGATAGGATTTTTCAGAAAATTGAAAAAACCGTAAAATGTCAAGAGTAAAGTGCCCTTATTTTAAACAATGTATCGTTCTAAATGCTTAATCCCTATGTAAAAAAGTTATTTAAGCAGGAATATGTTATTGAATAAAATCAGAAAAATTTATTTTAGCCGTAAATCGAAAATAATGGATCGAGCGAATCGGTCGATTGCGCCGAGACGCGCTATGATGCAACAGACGAGCGATTGGAACGCCCGAATATTTTCAAAGTCCCAACGTACCGATCAAGAGTAAAGTACCATTTTCCTACATTAGATTTCGTTCTAAATGCTTAATCCCTATGTAAAAACGTTAGTTAAGCAAGAATATCGTATTTTTAAAAAAATCTAATGATAGGATTTCCCAGAAAATTGAAAAAACCGAAAAATGTCAAGAGTAAAGTGCCATTTTCTGACATTAGATTTCGTTCTAAATGCTTAATCCCTATGTAGAAACGTTAGTTAAGCAAGAATATCGTATTCTTAAAAAAATCTAATGATAGGATTTTTCAGAAAATTGAAAAAACCGTAAAATGTCAAGAGTAAAGTGCCCTTATTTTAAACAATGTATCGTTCTAAATGCTTAATCCCTATGTAAAAAAGTTATTTAAGCAGGAATATGTTATTGAATAAAATGAGAAAAATTTATTTTAGCCGTAAATCGAAAATAATGGATCGAGCGAATCGGTCGATTGCGCCGAGACGCGCCATGATGCAACAGACGAGCGATTGGAACGCCCGAATATTTTCAAAGTCCCAACGTACCGATCAAGAGTAAAGTACCATTTTCCTACATTAGATTTCGTTCTAAATGCTTAATCCCTATGTAAAAACGTTAGTTAAGCAAGAATATCGTATTTTTAAAAAAATCTAATGATAGGATTTCCCAGAAAATTGAAAAAACCGTAAAATGTCAAGACTAAAGTGCCATTTTCTGACATTAGATTTCGTTCTAAATGCTTAATCCCTATGTAGAAACGTTAGTTAAGCAAGAATATCGTATTTTTAAAAAAATCTAATGATAGGATTTTTCAGAAAATTGAAAAAACCGAAAAATGTCAAGAGTAAAGTGCCATTTTCTGACAATAGATTTCGTTCTAAATGCTTAATCCCTATGTAGAAACGTTAGTTAAGCAAGAATATCGTATTCTTAAAAAAATCTAATGATAGGATTTTTCAGAAAATTGAAAAAACCGTAAAATGTCAAGAGTAAAGTGCCCTTATTTTAAACAATGTATCGTTCTAAATGCTTAATCCCTATGTAAAAAAGTTATTTTAGCAGGAATATGTTATTGAAAAAAATTAGAAAAATTTATTTTAGCCGTAAATCGAAAATAATGGGGACACCGGAGCTGTTCGAAGCGCCGAGCGCGCCGCGTACGCCCGAATATTTTCAAAGTCCCAACGTACCGATCAAGAGTAAAGTACCATTTTCCTACATTAGATTTCGTTCTAAATACTTAATCCCTATGTAAAAACGTTAGTTAAGCAAGAATATCGTATTTTTAAAAAAATCTAATGATAGGATTTCCCAGAAAATTGAAAAAACCGAAAAATGTCAAGAGTAAAGTGCCATTTTCTGACATTAGATTTCGTTCTAAATGCTTAATCCCTATGTAGAAACGTTAGCTAAGCAAGAATATCGTATTTTTAAAAAAATCTAATGATAGGATTTTTCAGAAAATTGAAAAAACCGTAAAATGTCAAGAGTAAAGTGCCCTTATTTTAAACAATGTATCGTTCTAAATGCTTAATCCCTATGTAAAAAAGTTATTTTAGCAGGAATATGTTATTGAATAAAATGAGAAAAATTTATTTTAGCCGTAAATCGAAAATAATGGATCGAGCGAATCGGTCGATTGCGCCGAGACGCGCTATGATGCAACAGACGAGCGATTGGAACGCCCGAATATTTTCAAAGTCCCAACGTACCGATCAAGAGTAAAGTACCATTTTCCTACATTAGATTTCGTTCTAAATGCTTAATCCCTATGTAAAAACGTTAGTTAAGCAAGAATATCGTATTTTTAAAAAAATCTAATGATAGGATTTCCCAGAAAATTGAAAAAACCGTAAAATGTCAAGACTAAAGTGCCATTTTCTGACATTAGATTTCGTTCTAAATGCTTAATCCCTATGTAGAAACGTTAGTTAAGCAAGAATATCGTATTTTTAAAAAAATCTAATGATAGGATTTTTCAGAAAATTGAAAAAACCGTAAAATGTCAAGAGTAAAGTGCCCTTATTTTAAACAATGTATCGTTCTAAATGCTTAATCCCTATGTAAAAAAGTTATTTTAGCAGGAATATGTTATTGAATAAAATGAGAAAAATTTATTTTAGCCGTAAATCGAAAATAATGGATCGAGCGAATCGGTCGATTGCGCCGAGACGCGCTATGATGCAACAGACGAGCGATTGGAACGCCCGAATATTTTCAAAGTCCCAACGTACCGATCAAGAGTAAAGTACCATTTTCCTACATTAGATTTCGTTCTAAATACTTAATCCCTATGTAAAAACGTTAGTTAAGCAAGAATATCGTATTTTTAAAAAAATCTAATGATAGGATTTTCCAGAAAATTGAAAAAACCGAAAAATGTCAAGAGTAAAGTGCCATTTTCTGACATTAGATTTCGTTCTAAATGCTTAATCCCTATGTAGAAACGTTAGTTAAGCAAGAATATCGTATTTTTAAAAAAATCTAATGGTAGGATTTTTCAGAAAATTGAAAAAACCGTAAAATGTCAAGAGTAAAGTGCCCTTATTTTAAACAATGTATCGTTCTAAATGCTTAATCCCTATGTAAAAAAGTTATTTTAGCAGGAATATGTTATTGAAAAAAATTAGAAAAATTTATTTTAGCCGTAAATCGAAAATAATGGGGACACCGGAGCTGTTCGAAGCGCCGAGCGCGCCGCGTACGCCCGAATATTTTCAAAGTCCCAACGTACCGATCAAGAGTAAAGTACCATTTTCCTACATTAGATTTCGTTCTAAATACTTAATCCCTATGTAAAAACGTTAGTTAAGCAAGAATATCGTATTTTTAAAAAAATCTAATGATAGGATTTTCCAGAAAATTGAAAAAACCGAAAAATGTCAAGAGTAAAGTGCCATTTTCTGACATTAGATTTCGTTCTAAATGCTTAATCCCTATGTAGAAACGTTAGTTAAGCAAGAATATCGTATTCTTAAAAAAATCTAATGATAGGATTTTTCAGAAAATTGAAAAAACCGTAAAATGTCAAGAGTAAAGTGCCCTTATTTTAAACAATGTATCGTTCTAAATGCTTAATCCCTATGTAAAAAAGTTATTTAAGCAGGAATATGTTATTGAATAAAATCAGAAAAATTTATTTTAGCCGTAAATCGAAAATAATGGATCGAGCGAATCGGTCGATTGCGCCGAGACGCGCTATGATGCAACAGACGAGCGATTGGAACGCCCGAATATTTTCAAAGTCCCAACGTACCGATCAAGAGTAAAGTACCATTTTCCTACATTAGATTTCGTTCTAAATGCTTAATCCCTATGTAAAAACGTTAGTTAAGCAAGAATATCGTATTTTTAAAAAAATCTAATGATAGGATTTCCCAGAAAATTGAAAAAACCGAAAAATGTCAAGAGTAAAGTGCCATTTTCTGACATTAGATTTCGTTCTAAATGCTTAATCCCTATGTAGAAACGTTAGTTAAGCAAGAATATCGTATTCTTAAAAAAATCTAATGATAGGATTTTTCAGAAAATTGAAAAAACCGTAAAATGTCAAGAGTAAAGTGCCCTTATTTTAAACAATGTATCGTTCTAAATGCTTAATCCCTATGTAAAAAAGTTATTTAAGCAGGAATATGTTATTGAATAAAATGAGAAAAATTTATTTTAGCCGTAAATCGAAAATAATGGATCGAGCGAATCGGTCGATTGCGCCGAGACGCGCCATGATGCAACAGACGAGCGATTGGAACGCCCGAATATTTTCAAAGTCCCAACGTACCGATCAAGAGTAAAGTACCATTTTCCTACATTAGATTTCGTTCTAAATGCTTAATCCCTATGTAAAAACGTTAGTTAAGCAAGAATATCGTATTTTTAAAAAAATCTAATGATAGGATTTCCCAGAAAATTGAAAAAACCGTAAAATGTCAAGACTAAAGTGCCATTTTCTGACATTAGATTTCGTTCTAAATGCTTAATCCCTATGTAGAAACGTTAGTTAAGCAAGAATATCGTATTTTTAAAAAAATCTAATGATAGGATTTTTCAGAAAATTGAAAAAACCGAAAAATGTCAAGAGTAAAGTGCCATTTTCTGACAATAGATTTCGTTCTAAATGCTTAATCCCTATGTAGAAACGTTAGTTAAGCAAGAATATCGTATTCTTAAAAAAATCTAATGATAGGATTTTTCAGAAAATTGAAAAAACCGTAAAATGTCAAGAGTAAAGTGCCCTTATTTTAAACAATGTATCGTTCTAAATGCTTAATCCCTATGTAAAAAAGTTATTTTAGCAGGAATATGTTATTGAAAAAAATTAGAAAAATTTATTTTAGCCGTAAATCGAAAATAATGGGGACACCGGAGCTGTTCGAAGCGCCGAGCGCGCCGCGTACGCCCGAATATTTTCAAAGTCCCAACGTACCGATCAAGAGTAAAGTACCATTTTCCTACATTAGATTTCGTTCTAAATACTTAATCCCTATGTAAAAACGTTAGTTAAGCAAGAATATCGTATTTTTAAAAAAATCTAATGATAGGATTTCCCAGAAAATTGAAAAAACCGAAAAATGTCAAGAGTAAAGTGCCATTTTCTGACATTAGATTTCGTTCTAAATGCTTAATCCCTATGTAGAAACGTTAGCTAAGCAAGAATATCGTATTTTTAAAAAAATCTAATGATAGGATTTTTCAGAAAATTGAAAAAACCGTAAAATGTCAAGAGTAAAGTGCCCTTATTTTAAACAATGTATCGTTCTAAATGCTTAATCCCTATGTAAAAAAGTTATTTTAGCAGGAATATGTTATTGAATAAAATGAGAAAAATTTATTTTAGCCGTAAATCGAAAATAATGGATCGAGCGAATCGGTCGATTGCGCCGAGACGCGCTATGATGCAACAGACGAGCGATTGGAACGCCCGAATATTTTCAAAGTCCCAACGTACCGATCAAGAGTAAAGTACCATTTTCCTACATTAGATTTCGTTCTAAATGCTTAATCCCTATGTAAAAACGTTAGTTAAGCAAGAATATCGTATTTTTAAAAAAATCTAATGATAGGATTTCCCAGAAAATTGAAAAAACCGTAAAATGTCAAGACTAAAGTGCCATTTTCTGACATTAGATTTCGTTCTAAATGCTTAATCCCTATGTAGAAACGTTAGTTAAGCAAGAATATCGTATTTTTAAAAAAATCTAATGATAGGATTTTTCAGAAAATTGAAAAAACCGTAAAATGTCAAGAGTAAAGTGCCCTTATTTTAAACAATGTATCGTTCTAAATGCTTAATCCCTATGTAAAAAAGTTATTTTAGCAGGAATATGTTATTGAATAAAATGAGAAAAATTTATTTTAGCCGTAAATCGAAAATAATGGATCGAGCGAATCGGTCGATTGCGCCGAGACGCGCTATGATGCAACAGACGAGCGATTGGAACGCCCGAATATTTTCAAAGTCCCAACGTACCGATCAAGAGTAAAGTACCATTTTCCTACATTAGATTTCGTTCTAAATACTTAATCCCTATGTAAAAACGTTAGTTAAGCAAGAATATCGTATTTTTAAAAAAATCTAATGATAGGATTTTCCAGAAAATTGAAAAAACCGAAAAATGTCAAGAGTAAAGTGCCATTTTCTGACATTAGATTTCGTTCTAAATGCTTAATCCCTATGTAGAAACGTTAGTTAAGCAAGAATATCGTATTTTTAAAAAAATCTAATGATAGGATTTTTCAGAAAATTGAAAAAACCGTAAAATGTCAAGAGTAAAATGCCCTTATTTTAAACAATGTATCGTTCTAAATGCTTAATCCCTATGTAAAAAAGTTATTTTAGCAGGAATATGTTATTGAAAAAAATTAGAAAAATTTATTTTAGCCGTAAATCGAAAATAATGGGGACACCGGAGCTGTTCGAAGCGCCGAGCGCGCCGCGTACGCCCGAATATTTTCAAAGTCCCAACGTACCGATCAAGAGTAAAGTACCATTTTCCTACATTAGATTTCGTTCTAAATACTTAATCCCTATGTAAAAACGTTAGTTAAGCAAGAATATCGTATTTTTAAAAAAATCTAATGATAGGATTTCCCAGAAAATTGAAAAAACCGAAAAATGTCAAGAGTAAAGTGCCATTTTCTGACATTAGATTTCGTTCTAAATGCTTAATCCCTATGTAGAAACGTTAGTTAAGCAAGAATATCGTATTTTTAAAAAAATCTAATGATAGGATTTCCCAGAAAATTGAAAAAACCGAAAAATGTCAAGAGTAAAGTGCCATTTTCTGACATTAGATTTCGTTCTAAATGCTTAATCCCTATGTAGAAACGTTAGTTAAGCAAGAATATCGTATTCTTAAAAAAATCTAATGATAGGATTTTTCAGAAAATTGAAAAAACCGTAAAATGTCAAGAGTAAAGTGCCCTTATTTTAAACAATGTATCGTTCTAAATGCTTAATCCCTATGTAAAAAAGTTATTTTAGCAGGAATATGTTATTGAAAAAAATTAGAAAAATTTATTTTAGCCGTAAATCGAAAATAATGGGGACACCGGAGCTGTTCGAAGCGCCGAGCGCGCCGCGTACGCCCGAATATTTTCAAAGTCCCAACGTACCGATCAAGAGTAAAGTACCATTTTCCTACATTAGATTTCGTTCTAAATACTTAATCCCTATGTAAAAACGTTAGTTAAGCAAGAATATCGTATTTTTAAAAAAATCTAATGATAGGATTTTCCAGAAAATTGAAAAAACCGAAAAATGTCAAGAGTAAAGTGCCATTTTCTGACATTAGATTTCGTTCTAAATGCTTAATCCCTATGTAGAAACGTTAGTTAAGCAAGAATATCGTATTCTTAAAAAAATCTAATGATAGGATTTTTCAGAAAATTGAAAAAACCGTAAAATGTCAAGAGTAAAGTGCCCTTATTTTAAACAATGTATCGTTCTAAATGCTTAATCCCTATGTAAAAAAGTTATTTTAGCAGGAATATGTTATTGAAAAAAATTAGAAAAATTTATTTTAGCCGTAAATCGAAAATAATGGGGACACCGGAGCTGTTCGAAGCGCCGAGCGCGCCGCGTACGCCCGAATATTTTCAAAGTCCCAACGTACCGATCAAGAGTAAAGTACCATTTTCCTACATTAGATTTCGTTCTAAATACTTAATCCCTATGTAAAAACGTTAGTTAAGCAAGAATATCGTATTTTTAAAAAAATCTAATGATAGGATTTCCCAGAAAATTGAAAAAACCGAAAAATGTCAAGAGTAAAGTGCCATTTTCTGACATTAGATTTCGTTCTAAATGCTTAATCCCTATGTAGAAACGTTAGCTAAGCAAGAATATCGTATTTTTAAAAAAATCTAATGATAGGATTTTTCAGAAAATTGAAAAAACCGTAAAATGTCAAGAGTAAAGTGCCCTTATTTTAAACAATGTATCGTTCTAAATGCTTAATCCCTATGTAAAAAAGTTATTTTAGCAGGAATATGTTATTGAATAAAATGAGAAAAATTTATTTTAGCCGTAAATCGAAAATAATGGATCGAGCGAATCGGTCGATTGCGCCGAGACGCGCTATGATGCAACAGACGAGCGATTGGAACGCCCGAATATTTTCAAAGTCCCAACGTACCGATCAAGAGTAAAGTACCATTTTCCTACATTAGATTTCGTTCTAAATGCTTAATCCCTATGTAAAAACGTTAGTTAAGCAAGAATATCGTATTTTTAAAAAAATCTAATGATAGGATTTCCCAGAAAATTGAAAAAACCGTAAAATGTCAAGACTAAAGTGCCATTTTCTGACATTAGATTTCGTTCTAAATGCTTAATCCCTATGTAGAAACGTTAGTTAAGCAAGAATATCGTATTTTTAAAAAAATCTAATGATAGGATTTTTCAGAAAATTGAAAAAACCGTAAAATGTCAAGAGTAAAGTGCCCTTATTTTAAACAATGTATCGTTCTAAATGCTTAATCCCTATGTAAAAAAGTTATTTTAGCAGGAATATGTTATTGAATAAAATGAGAAAAATTTATTTTAGCCGTAAATCGAAAATAATGGATCGAGCGAATCGGTCGATTGCGCCGAGACGCGCTATGATGCAACAGACGAGCGATTGGAACGCCCGAATATTTTCAAAGTCCCAACGTACCGATCAAGAGTAAAGTACCATTTTCCTACATTAGATTTCGTTCTAAATACTTAATCCCTATGTAAAAACGTTAGTTAAGCAAGAATATCGTATTTTTAAAAAAATCTAATGATAGGATTTTCCAGAAAATTGAAAAAACCGAAAAATGTCAAGAGTAAAGTGCCATTTTCTGACATTAGATTTCGTTCTAAATGCTTAATCCCTATGTAGAAACGTTAGTTAAGCAAGAATATCGTATTTTTAAAAAAATCTAATGATAGGATTTTTCAGAAAATTGAAAAAACCGTAAAATGTCAAGAGTAAAGTGCCCTTAT
Organism: Megalopta genalis; assembly: GCF_051020955.1. Lineage (NCBI taxonomy): Eukaryota > Metazoa > Arthropoda > Insecta > Hymenoptera > Halictidae > Megalopta > Megalopta genalis. The sequence continues at coordinate 686,561 of NW_027476116.1, forward strand.
TTTAAACAATGTATCGTTCTAAATGCTTAATCCCTATGTAAAAAAGTTATTTTAGCAGGAATATGTTATTGAAAAAAATTAGAAAAATTTATTTTAGCCGTAAATCGAAAATAATGGGGACACCGGAGCTGTTCGAAGCGCCGAGCGCGCCGCGTACGCCCGAATATTTTCAAAGTCCCAACGTACCGATCAAGAGTAAAGTACCATTTTCCTACATTAGATTTCGTTCTAAATACTTAATCCCTATGTAAAAACGTTAGTTAAGCAAGAATATCGTATTTTTAAAAAAATCTAATGATAGGATTTCCCAGAAAATTGAAAAAACCGAAAAATGTCAAGAGTAAAGTGCCATTTTCTGACATTAGATTTCGTTCTAAATGCTTAATCCCTATGTAGAAACGTTAGTTAAGCAAGAATATCGTATTTTTAAAAAAATCTAATGATAGGATTTCCCAGAAAATTGAAAAAACCGAAAAATGTCAAGAGTAAAGTGCCATTTTCTGACATTAGATTTCGTTCTAAATGCTTAATCCCTATGTAGAAACGTTAGTTAAGCAAGAATATCGTATTCTTAAAAAAATCTAATGATAGGATTTTTCAGAAAATTGAAAAAACCGTAAAATGTCAAGAGTAAAGTGCCCTTATTTTAAACAATGTATCGTTCTAAATGCTTAATCCCTATGTAAAAAAGTTATTTTAGCAGGAATATGTTATTGAATAAAATGAGAAAAATTTATTTTAGCCGTAAATCGAAAATAATGGATCGAGCGAATCGGTCGATTGCGCCGAGACGCGCTATGATGCAACAGACGAGCGATTGGAACGCCCGAATATTTTCAAAGTCCCAACGTACCGATCAAGAGTAAAGTACCATTTTCCTACATTAGATTTCGTTCTAAATACTTAATCCCTATGTAAAAACGTTAGTTAAGCAAGAATATCGTATTTTTAAAAAAATCTAATGATAGGATTTTCCAGAAAATTGAAAAAACCGAAAAATGTCAAGAGTAAAGTGCCATTTTCTGACATTAGATTTCGTTCTAAATGCTTAATCCCTATGTAGAAACGTTAGTTAAGCAAGAATATCGTATTTTTAAAAAAATCTAATGATAGGATTTTTCAGAAAATTGAAAAAACCGTAAAATGTCAAGAGTAAAATGCCCTTATTTTAAACAATGTATCGTTCTAAATGCTTAATCCCTATGTAAAAAAGTTATTTTAGCAGGAATATGTTATTGAAAAAAATTAGAAAAATTTATTTTAGCCGTAAATCGAAAATAATGGGGACACCGGAGCTGTTCGAAGCGCCGAGCGCGCCGCGTACGCCCGAATATTTTCAAAGTCCCAACGTACCGATCAAGAGTAAAGTACCATTTTCCTACATTAGATTTCGTTCTAAATACTTAATCCCTATGTAAAAACGTTAGTTAAGCAAGAATATCGTATTTTTAAAAAAATCTAATGATAGGATTTCCCAGAAAATTGAAAAAACCGAAAAATGTCAAGAGTAAAGTGCCATTTTCTGACATTAGATTTCGTTCTAAATGCTTAATCCCTATGTAGAAACGTTAGTTAAGCAAGAATATCGTATTTTTAAAAAAATCTAATGATAGGATTTCCCAGAAAATTGAAAAAACCGAAAAATGTCAAGAGTAAAGTGCCATTTTCTGACATTAGATTTCGTTCTAAATGCTTAATCCCTATGTAGAAACGTTAGTTAAGCAAGAATATCGTATTCTTAAAAAAATCTAATGATAGGATTTTTCAGAAAATTGAAAAAACCGTAAAATGTCAAGAGTAAAGTGCCCTTATTTTAAACAATGTATCGTTCTAAATGCTTAATCCCTATGTAAAAAAGTTATTTTAGCAGGAATATGTTATTGAAAAAAATTAGAAAAATTTATTTTAGCCGTAAATCGAAAATAATGGGGACACCGGAGCTGTTCGAAGCGCCGAGCGCGCCGCGTACGCCCGAATATTTTCAAAGTCCCAACGTACCGATCAAGAGTAAAGTACCATTTTCCTACATTAGATTTCGTTCTAAATACTTAATCCCTATGTAAAAACGTTAGTTAAGCAAGAATATCGTATTTTTAAAAAAATCTAATGATAGGATTTTCCAGAAAATTGAAAAAACCGAAAAATGTCAAGAGTAAAGTGCCATTTTCTGACATTAGATTTCGTTCTAAATGCTTAATCCCTATGTAGAAACGTTAGTTAAGCAAGAATATCGTATTCTTAAAAAAATCTAATGATAGGATTTTTCAGAAAATTGAAAAAACCGTAAAATGTCAAGAGTAAAGTGCCCTTATTTTAAACAATGTATCGTTCTAAATGCTTAATCCCTATGTAAAAAAGTTATTTTAGCAGGAATATGTTATTGAAAAAAATTAGAAAAATTTATTTTAGCCGTAAATCGAAAATAATGGGGACACCGGAGCTGTTCGAAGCGCCGAGCGCGCCGCGTACGCCCGAATATTTTCAAAGTCCCAACGTACCGATCAAGAGTAAAGTACCATTTTCCTACATTAGATTTCGTTCTAAATACTTAATCCCTATGTAAAAACGTTAGTTAAGCAAGAATATCGTATTTTTAAAAAAATCTAATGATAGGATTTCCCAGAAAATTGAAAAAACCGAAAAATGTCAAGAGTAAAGTGCCATTTTCTGACATTAGATTTCGTTCTAAATGCTTAATCCCTATGTAGAAACGTTAGCTAAGCAAGAATATCGTATTTTTAAAAAAATCTAATGATAGGATTTTTCAGAAAATTGAAAAAACCGTAAAATGTCAAGAGTAAAGTGCCCTTATTTTAAACAATGTATCGTTCTAAATGCTTAATCCCTATGTAAAAAAGTTATTTTAGCAGGAATATGTTATTGAATAAAATGAGAAAAATTTATTTTAGCCGTAAATCGAAAATAATGGATCGAGCGAATCGGTCGATTGCGCCGAGACGCGCTATGATGCAACAGACGAGCGATTGGAACGCCCGAATATTTTCAAAGTCCCAACGTACCGATCAAGAGTAAAGTACCATTTTCCTACATTAGATTTCGTTCTAAATGCTTAATCCCTATGTAAAAACGTTAGTTAAGCAAGAATATCGTATTTTTAAAAAAATCTAATGATAGGATTTCCCAGAAAATTGAAAAAACCGTAAAATGTCAAGACTAAAGTGCCATTTTCTGACATTAGATTTCGTTCTAAATGCTTAATCCCTATGTAGAAACGTTAGTTAAGCAAGAATATCGTATTTTTAAAAAAATCTAATGATAGGATTTTTCAGAAAATTGAAAAAACCGTAAAATGTCAAGAGTAAAGTGCCCTTATTTTAAACAATGTATCGTTCTAAATGCTTAATCCCTATGTAAAAAAGTTATTTTAGCAGGAATATGTTATTGAATAAAATGAGAAAAATTTATTTTAGCCGTAAATCGAAAATAATGGATCGAGCGAATCGGTCGATTGCGCCGAGACGCGCTATGATGCAACAGACGAGCGATTGGAACGCCCGAATATTTTCAAAGTCCCAACGTACCGATCAAGAGTAAAGTACCATTTTCCTACATTAGATTTCGTTCTAAATACTTAATCCCTATGTAAAAACGTTAGTTAAGCAAGAATATCGTATTTTTAAAAAAATCTAATGATAGGATTTTCCAGAAAATTGAAAAAACCGAAAAATGTCAAGAGTAAAGTGCCATTTTCTGACATTAGATTTCGTTCTAAATGCTTAATCCCTATGTAGAAACGTTAGTTAAGCAAGAATATCGTATTTTTAAAAAAATCTAATGATAGGATTTTTCAGAAAATTGAAAAAACCGTAAAATGTCAAGAGTAAAGTGCCCTTATTTTAAACAATGTATCGTTCTAAATGCTTAATCCCTATGTAAAAAAGTTATTTTAGCAGGAATATGTTATTGAAAAAAATTAGAAAAATTTATTTTAGCCGTAAATCGAAAATAATGGGGACACCGGAGCTGTTCGAAGCGCCGAGCGCGCCGCGTACGCCCGAATATTTTCAAAGTCCCAACGTACCGATCAAGAGTAAAGTACCATTTTCCTACATTAGATTTCGTTCTAAATACTTAATCCCTATGTAAAAACGTTAGTTAAGCAAGAATATCGTATTTTTAAAAAAATCTAATGATAGGATTTCCCAGAAAATTGAAAAAACCGAAAAATGTCAAGAGTAAAGTGCCATTTTCTGACATTAGATTTCGTTCTAAATGCTTAATCCCTATGTAGAAACGTTAGTTAAGCAAGAATATCGTATTTTTAAAAAAATCTAATGATAGGATTTTCCAGAAAATTGAAAAAACCGAAAAATGTCAAGAGTAAAGTGCCATTTTCTGACATTAGATTTCGTTCTAAATGCTTAATCCCTATGTAGAAACGTTAGTTAAGCAAGAATATCGTATTCTTAAAAAAATCTAATGATAGGATTTTTCAGAAAATTGAAAAAACCGTAAAATGTCAAGAGTAAAGTGCCCTTATTTTAAACAATGTATCGTTCTAAATGCTTAATCCCTATGTAAAAAAGTTATTTTAGCAGGAATATGTTATTGAAAAAAATTAGAAAAATTTATTTTAGCCGTAAATCGAAAATAATGGGGACACCGGAGCTGTTCGAAGCGCCGAGCGCGCCGCGTACGCCCGAATATTTTCAAAGTCCCAACGTACCGATCAAGAGTAAAGTACCATTTTCCTACATTAGATTTCGTTCTAAATACTTAATCCCTATGTAAAAACGTTAGTTAAGCAAGAATATCGTATTTTTAAAAAAATCTAATGATAGGATTTCCCAGAAAATTGAAAAAACCGAAAAATGTCAAGAGTAAAGTGCCATTTTCTGACATTAGATTTCGTTCTAAATGCTTAATCCCTATGTAGAAACGTTAGCTAAGCAAGAATATCGTATTTTTAAAAAAATCTAATGATAGGATTTTTCAGAAAATTGAAAAAACCGTAAAATGTCAAGAGTAAAGTGCCCTTATTTTAAACAATGTATCGTTCTAAATGCTTAATCCCTATGTAAAAAAGTTATTTTAGCAGGAATATGTTATTGAATAAAATGAGAAAAATTTATTTTAGCCGTAAATCGAAAATAATGGATCGAGCGAATCGGTCGATTGCGCCGAGACGCGCTATGATGCAACAGACGAGCGATTGGAACGCCCGAATATTTTCAAAGTCCCAACGTACCGATCAAGAGTAAAGTACCATTTTCCTACATTAGATTTCGTTCTAAATGCTTAATCCCTATGTAAAAACGTTAGTTAAGCAAGAATATCGTATTTTTAAAAAAATCTAATGATAGGATTTCCCAGAAAATTGAAAAAACCGTAAAATGTCAAGACTAAAGTGCCATTTTCTGACATTAGATTTCGTTCTAAATGCTTAATCCCTATGTAGAAACGTTAGTTAAGCAAGAATATCGTATTTTTAAAAAAATCTAATGATAGGATTTTTCAGAAAATTGAAAAAACCGTAAAATGTCAAGAGTAAAGTGCCCTTATTTTAAACAATGTATCGTTCTAAATGCTTAATCCCTATGTAAAAAAGTTATTTTAGCAGGAATATGTTATTGAATAAAATGAGAAAAATTTATTTTAGCCGTAAATCGAAAATAATGGATCGAGCGAATCGGTCGATTGCGCCGAGACGCGCTATGATGCAACAGACGAGCGATTGGAACGCCCGAATATTTTCAAAGTCCCAACGTACCGATCAAGAGTAAAGTACCATTTTCCTACATTAGATTTCGTTCTAAATACTTAATCCCTATGTAAAAACGTTAGTTAAGCAAGAATATCGTATTTTTAAAAAAATCTAATGATAGGATTTTCCAGAAAATTGAAAAAACCGAAAAATGTCAAGAGTAAAGTGCCATTTTCTGACATTAGATTTCGTTCTAAATGCTTAATCCCTATGTAGAAACGTTAGTTAAGCAAGAATATCGTATTTTTAAAAAAATCTAATGATAGGATTTTTCAGAAAATTGAAAAAACCGTAAAATGTCAAGAGTAAAGTGCCCTTATTTTAAACAATGTATCGTTCTAAATGCTTAATCCCTATGTAAAAAAGTTATTTTAGCAGGAATATGTTATTGAAAAAAATTAGAAAAATTTATTTTAGCCGTAAATCGAAAATAATGGGGACACCGGAGCTGTTCGAAGCGCCGAGCGCGCCGCGTACGCCCGAATATTTTCAAAGTCCCAACGTACCGATCAAGAGTAAAGTACCATTTTCCTACATTAGATTTCGTTCTAAATACTTAATCCCTATGTAAAAACGTTAGTTAAGCAAGAATATCGTATTTTTAAAAAAATCTAATGATAGGATTTCCCAGAAAATTGAAAAAACCGAAAAATGTCAAGAGTAAAGTGCCATTTTCTGACATTAGATTTCGTTCTAAATGCTTAATCCCTATGTAGAAACGTTAGTTAAGCAAGAATATCGTATTCTTAAAAAAATCTAATGATAGGATTTTTCAGAAAATTGAAAAAACCGTAAAATGTCAAGAGTAAAGTGCCCTTATTTTAAACAATGTATCGTTCTAAATGCTTAATCCCTATGTAAAAAAGTAATTTAAGCAAGAATATGTTATTGAATAAAATGAGAAAAATTTATTTTAGCCGTAAATCGAAAATAATGGATCGAGCGAATCGGTCGATTGCGCCGAGACGCGCCATGATGCAACAGACGAGCGATTGGAACGCCCGAATATTTTCAAAGTCCCAACGTACCGATCAAGAGTAAAGTACCATTTTCCTACATTAGATTTCGTTCTAAATGCTTAATCCCTATGTAAAAACGTTAGTTAAGCAAGAATATCGTATTTTTAAAAAAATCTAATGATAGGATTTTCCAGAAAATTGAAAAAACCGAAAAATGTCAAGAGTAAAGTGCCATTTTCTGACATTAGATTTCGTTCTAAATGCTTAATCCCTATGTAGAAACGTTAGTTAAGCAAGAATATCGTATTTTTAAAAAAATCTAATGATAGGATTTTTCAGAAAATTGAAAAAACCGTAAAATGTCAAGAGTAAAGTGCCCTTATTTTAAACAATGTATCGTTCTAAATGCTTAATCCCTATGTAAAAAAGTTATTTAAGCAGGAATATGTTATTGAATAAAATCAGAAAAATTTATTTTAGCCGTAAATCGAAAATAATGGATCGAGCGAATCGGTCGATTGCGCCGAGACGCGCTATGATGCAACAGACGAGCGATTGGAACGCCCGAATATTTTCAAAGTCCCAACGTACCGATCAAGAGTAAAGTACCATTTTCCTACATTAGATTTCGTTCTAAATACTTAATCCCTATGTAAAAACGTTAGTTAAGCAAGAATATCGTATTTTTAAAAAAATCTAATGATAGGATTTCCCAGAAAATTGAAAAAACCGTAAAATGTCAAGACTAAAGTGCCATTTTCTGACATTAGATTTCGTTCTAAATGCTTAATCCCTATGTAGAAACGTTAGTTAAGCAAGAATATCGTATTCTTAAAAAAATCTAATGATAGGATTTTTCAGAAAATTGAAAAAACCGTAAAATGTCAAGAGTAAAGTGCCCTTATTTTAAACAATGTATCGTTCTAAATGCTTAATCCCTATGTAAAAAAGTAATTTAAGCAAGAATATGTTATTGAATAAAATGAGAAAAATTTATTTTAGCCGTAAATCGAAAATAATGGATCGAGCGAATCGGTCGATTGCGCCGAGACGCGCCATGATGCAACAGACGAGCGATTGGAACGCCCGAATATTTTCAAAGTCCCAACGTACCGATCAAGAGTAAAGTACCATTTTCCTACATTAGATTTCGTTCTAAATACTTAATCCCTATGTAAAAACGTTAGTTAAGCAAGAATATCGTATTTTTAAAAGAATCTAATGATAGGATTTCCCAGAAAATTGAAAAAACCGAAAAATGTCAAGAGTAAAGTGCCATTTTCTGACATTAGATTTCGTTCTAAATGCTTAATCCCTATGTAGAAACGTTAGTTAAGCAAGAATATCGTATTCTTAAAAAAATCTAATGATAGGATTTTTCAGAAAATTGAAAAAACCGTAAAATGTCAAGAGTAAAGTGCCCTTATTTTAAACAACGTATCGTTCTAAATGCTTCATCCCTATGTAAAAAAGTAATTTAAGCAAGAATATGTTATTGAATAAAATGAGAAAAATTTATTTTAGCCGTAAATCGAAAATAATGGATCGAGCGAATCGGTCGATTGCGCCGAGACGCGCCATGATGCAACAGACGAGCGATTGGAACGCCCGAATATTTTCAAAGTCCCAACGTACCGATCAAGAGTAAAGTACCATTTTCCTACATTAGATTTCGTTCTAAATGCTTAATCCCTATGTAAAAACGTTAGTTAAGCAAGAATATCGTATTTTTAAAAAAATCTAATGATAGGATTTCCCAGAAAATTGAAAAAACCGAAAAATGTCAAGAGTAAAGTGCCATTTTCTGACATTAGATTTCGTTCTAAATGCTTAATCCCTATGTAGAAACGTTAGTTAAGCAAGAATATCGTATTTTTAAAAAAATCTAATGATAGGATTTTTCAGAAAATTGAAAAAACCGTAAAATGTCAAGAGTAAAGTGCCCTTATTTTAAACAATGTATCGTTCTAAATGCTTAATCCCTATGTAAAAAAGTTATTTAAGCAGGAATATGTTATTGAATAAAATCAGAAAAATTTATTTTAGCCGTAAATCGAAAATAATGGATCGAGCGAATCGGTCGATTGCGCCGAGACGCGCTATGATGCAACAGACGAGCGATTGGAACGCCCGAATATTTTCAAAGTCCCAACGTACCGATCAAGAGTAAAGTACCATTTTCCTACATTAGATTTCGTTCTAAATGCTTAATCCCTATGTAAAAACGTTAGTTAAGCAAGAATATCGTATTTTTAAAAAAATCTAATGATAGGATTTCCCAGAAAATTGAAAAAACCGAAAAATGTCAAGAGTAAAGTGCCATTTTCTGACATTAGATTTCGTTCTAAATGCTTAATCCCTATGTAGAAACGTTAGTTAAGCAAGAATATCGTATTTTTAAAAAAATCTAATGATAGGATTTTTCAGAAAATTGAAAAAACCGTAAAATGTCAAGAGTAAAGTGCCCTTATTTTAAACAATGTATCGTTCTAAATGCTTAATCCCTATGTAAAAAAGTTATTTTAGCAGGAATATGTTATTGAAAAAAATTAGAAAAATTTATTTTAGCCGTAAATCGAAAATAATGGGGACACCGGAGCTGTTCGAAGCGCCGAGCGCGCCGCGTACGCCCGAATATTTTCAAAGTCCCAACGTACCGATCAAGAGTAAAGTACCATTTTCCTACATTAGATTTCGTTCTAAATACTTAATCCCTATGTAAAAACGTTAGTTAAGCAAGAATATCGTATTTTTAAAAAAATCTAATGATAGGATTTTCCAGAAAATTGAAAAAACCGAAAAATGTCAAGAGTAAAGTGCCATTTTCTGACATTAGATTTCGTTCTAAATGCTTAATCCCTATGTAAAAACGTTAGTTAAGCAAGAATATCGTATTTTTAAAAAAATCTAATGATAGGATTTCCCAGAAAATTGAAAAAACCGAAAAATGTCAAGAGTAAAGTGCCATTTTCTGACATTAGATTTCGTTCTAAATGCTTAATCCCTATGTAGAAACGTTAGTTAAGCAAGAATATCGTATTCTTAAAAAAATCTAATGATAGGATTTTTCAGAAAATTGAAAAAACCGTAAAATGTCAAGAGTAAAGTGCCCTTATTTTAAACAATGTATCGTTCTAAATGCTTCATCCCTATGTAAAAAAGTAATTTAAGCAAGAATATGTTATTGAATAAAATGAGAAAAATTTATTTTAGCCGTAAATCGAAAATAATGGATCGAGCGAATCGGTCGATTGCGCCGAGACGCGCCATGATGCAACAGACGAGCGATTGGAACGCCCGAATATTTTCAAAGTCCCAACGTACCGATCAAGAGTAAAGTACCATTTTCCTACATTAGATTTCGTTCTAAATGCTTAATCCCTATGTAAAAACGTTAGTTAAGCAAGAATATCGTATTTTTAAAAAAATCTAATGATAGGATTTCCCAGAAAATTGAAAAAACCGAAAAATGTCAAGAGTAAAGTGCCATTTTCTGACATTAGATTTCGTTCTAAATGCTTAATCCCTATGTAGAAACGTTAGTTAAGCAAGAATATCGTATTTTTAAAAAAATCTAATGATAGGATTTTTCAGAAAATTGAAAAAACCGTAAAATGTCAAGAGTAAAGTGCCCTTATTTTAAACAATGTATCGTTCTAAATGCTTAATCCCTATGTAAAAAAGTTATTTAAGCAGGAATATGTTATTGAATAAAATCAGAAAAATTTATTTTAGCCGTAAATCGAAAATAATGGATCGAGCGAATCGGTCGATTGCGCCGAGACGCGCTATGATGCAACAGACGAGCGATTGGAACGCCCGAATATTTTCAAAGTCCCAACGTACCGATCAAGAGTAAAGTACCATTTTCCTACATTAGATTTCGTTCTAAATGCTTAATCCCTATGTAAAAACGTTAGTTAAGCAAGAATATCGTATTTTTAAAAAAATCTAATGATAGGATTTCCCAGAAAATTGAAAAAACCGAAAAATGTCAAGAGTAAAGTGCCATTTTCTGACATTAGATTTCGTTCTAAATGCTTAATCCCTATGTAGAAACGTTAGTTAAGCAAGAATATCGTATTTTTAAAAAAATCTAATGATAGGATTTTTCAGAAAATTGAAAAAACCGTAAAATGTCAAGAGTAAAGTGCCCTTATTTTAAACAATGTATCGTTCTAAATGCTTAATCCCTATGTAAAAAAGTTATTTTAGCAGGAATATGTTATTGAAAAAAATTAGAAAAATTTATTTTAGCCGTAAATCGAAAATAATGGGGACACCGGAGCTGTTCGAAGCGCCGAGCGCGCCGCGTACGCCCGAATATTTTCAAAGTCCCAACGTACCGATCAAGAGTAAAGTACCATTTTCCTACATTAGATTTCGTTCTAAATACTTAATCCCTATGTAAAAACGTTAGTTAAGCAAGAATATCGTATTTTTAAAAAAATCTAATGATAGGATTTTCCAGAAAATTGAAAAAACCGAAAAATGTCAAGAGTAAAGTGCCATTTTCTGACATTAGATTTCGTTCTAAATGCTTAATCCCTATGTAGAAACGTTAGTTAAGCAAGAATATCGTATTCTTAAAAAAATCTAATGATAGGATTTTTCAGAAAATTGAAAAAACCGTAAAATGTCAAGAGTAAAGTGCCCTTATTTTAAACAATGTATCGTTCTAAATGCTTAATCCCTATGTAAAAAAGTTATTTTAGCAGGAATATGTTATTGAAAAAAATTAGAAAAATTTATTTTAGCCGTAAATCGAAAATAATGGGGACACCGGAGCTGTTCGAAGCGCCGAGCGCGCCGCGTACGCCCGAATATTTTCAAAGTCCCAACGTACCGATCAAGAGTAAAGTACCATTTTCCTACATTAGATTTCGTTCTAAATACTTAATCCCTATGTAAAAACGTTAGTTAAGCAAGAATATCGTATTTTTAAAAAAATCTAATGATAGGATTTCCCAGAAAATTGAAAAAACCGAAAAATGTCAAGAGTAAAGTGCCATTTTCTGACATTAGATTTCGTTCTAAATGCTTAATCCCTATGTAGAAACGTTAGCTAAGCAAGAATATCGTATTTTTAAAAAAATCTAATGATAGGATTTTTCAGAAAATTGAAAAAACCGTAAAATGTCAAGAGTAAAGTGCCCTTATTTTAAACAATGTATCGTTCTAAATGCTTAATCCCTATGTAAAAAAGTTATTTTAGCAGGAATATGTTATTGAATAAAATGAGAAAAATTTATTTTAGCCGTAAATCGAAAATAATGGATCGAGCGAATCGGTCGATTGCGCCGAGACGCGCTATGATGCAACAGACGAGCGATTGGAACGCCCGAATATTTTCAAAGTCCCAACGTACCGATCAAGAGTAAAGTACCATTTTCCTACATTAGATTTCGTTCTAAATGCTTAATCCCTATGTAAAAACGTTAGTTAAGCAAGAATATCGTATTTTTAAAAAAATCTAATGATAGGATTTCCCAGAAAATTGAAAAAACCGTAAAATGTCAAGACTAAAGTGCCATTTTCTGACATTAGATTTCGTTCTAAATGCTTAATCCCTATGTAGAAACGTTAGTTAAGCAAGAATATCGTATTTTTAAAAAAATCTAATGATAGGATTTTTCAGAAAATTGAAAAAACCGTAAAATGTCAAGAGTAAAGTGCCCTTATTTTAAACAATGTATCGTTCTAAATGCTTAATCCCTATGTAAAAAAGTTATTTTAGCAGGAATATGTTATTGAATAAAATGAGAAAAATTTATTTTAGCCGTAAATCGAAAATAATGGATCGAGCGAATCGGTCGATTGCGCCGAGACGCGCTATGATGCAACAGACGAGCGATTGGAACGCCCGAATATTTTCAAAGTCCCAACGTACCGATCAAGAGTAAAGTACCATTTTCCTACATTAGATTTCGTTCTAAATACTTAATCCCTATGTAAAAACGTTAGTTAAGCAAGAATATCGTATTTTTAAAAAAATCTAATGATAGGATTTTCCAGAAAATTGAAAAAACCGAAAAATGTCAAGAGTAAAGTGCCATTTTCTGACATTAGATTTCGTTCTAAATGCTTAATCCCTATGTAGAAACGTTAGTTAAGCAAGAATATCGTATTTTTAAAAAAATCTAATGATAGGATTTTTCAGAAAATTGAAAAAACCGTAAAATGTCAAGAGTAAAGTGCCCTTATTTTAAACAATGTATCGTTCTAAATGCTTAATCCCTATGTAAAAAAGTTATTTTAGCAGGAATATGTTATTGAAAAAAATTAGAAAAATTTATTTTAGCCGTAAATCGAAAATAATGGGGACACCGGAGCTGTTCGAAGCGCCGAGCGCGCCGCGTACGCCCGAATATTTTCAAAGTCCCAACGTACCGATCAAGAGTAAAGTACCATTTTCCTACATTAGATTTCGTTCTAAATACTTAATCCCTATGTAAAAACGTTAGTTAAGCAAGAATATCGTATTTTTAAAAAAATCTAATGATAGGATTTCCCAGAAAATTGAAAAAACCGAAAAATGTCAAGAGTAAAGTGCCATTTTCTGACATTAGATTTCGTTCTAAATGCTTAATCCCTATGTAGAAACGTTAGTTAAGCAAGAATATCGTATTTTTAAAAAAATCTAATGATAGGATTTCCCAGAAAATTGAAAAAACCGAAAAATGTCAAGAGTAAAGTGCCATTTTCTGACATTAGATTTCGTTCTAAATGCTTAATCCCTATGTAGAAACGTTAGTTAAGCAAGAATATCGTATTCTTAAAAAAATCTAATGATAGGATTTTTCAGAAAATTGAAAAAACCGTAAAATGTCAAGAGTAAAGTGCCCTTATTTTAAACAATGTATCGTTCTAAATGCTTAATCCCTATGTAAAAAAGTTATTTTAGCAGGAATATGTTATTGAATAAAATGAGAAAAATTTATTTTAGCCGTAAATCGAAAATAATGGATCGAGCGAATCGGTCGATTGCGCCGAGACGCGCTATGATGCAACAGACGAGCGATTGGAACGCCCGAATATTTTCAAAGTCCCAACGTACCGATCAAGAGTAAAGTACCATTTTCCTACATTAGATTTCGTTCTAAATACTTAATCCCTATGTAAAAACGTTAGTTAAGCAAGAATATCGTATTTTTAAAAAAATCTAATGATAGGATTTTCCAGAAAATTGAAAAAACCGAAAAATGTCAAGAGTAAAGTGCCATTTTCTGACATTAGATTTCGTTCTAAATGCTTAATCCCTATGTAGAAACGTTAGTTAAGCAAGAATATCGTATTTTTAAAAAAATCTAATGATAGGATTTTTCAGAAAATTGAAAAAACCGTAAAATGTCAAGAGTAAAATGCCCTTATTTTAAACAATGTATCGTTCTAAATGCTTAATCCCTATGTAAAAAAGTTATTTTAGCAGGAATATGTTATTGAAAAAAATTAGAAAAATTTATTTTAGCCGTAAATCGAAAATAATGGGGACACCGGAGCTGTTCGAAGCGCCGAGCGCGCCGCGTACGCCCGAATATTTTCAAAGTCCCAACGTACCGATCAAGAGTAAAGTACCATTTTCCTACATTAGATTTCGTTCTAAATACTTAATCCCTATGTAAAAACGTTAGTTAAGCAAGAATATCGTATTTTTAAAAAAATCTAATGATAGGATTTCCCAGAAAATTGAAAAAACCGAAAAATGTCAAGAGTAAAGTGCCATTTTCTGACATTAGATTTCGTTCTAAATGCTTAATCCCTATGTAGAAACGTTAGTTAAGCAAGAATATCGTATTTTTAAAAAAATCTAATGATAGGATTTCCCAGAAAATTGAAAAAACCGAAAAATGTCAAGAGTAAAGTGCCATTTTCTGACATTAGATTTCGTTCTAAATGCTTAATCCCTATGTAGAAACGTTAGTTAAGCAAGAATATCGTATTCTTAAAAAAATCTAATGATAGGATTTTTCAGAAAATTGAAAAAACCGTAAAATGTCAAGAGTAAAGTGCCCTTATTTTAAACAATGTATCGTTCTAAATGCTTAATCCCTATGTAAAAAAGTTATTTTAGCAGGAATATGTTATTGAAAAAAATTAGAAAAATTTATTTTAGCCGTAAATCGAAAATAATGGGGACACCGGAGCTGTTCGAAGCGCCGAGCGCGCCGCGTACGCCCGAATATTTTCAAAGTCCCAACGTACCGATCAAGAGTAAAGTACCATTTTCCTACATTAGATTTCGTTCTAAATACTTAATCCCTATGTAAAAACGTTAGTTAAGCAAGAATATCGTATTTTTAAAAAAATCTAATGATAGGATTTTCCAGAAAATTGAAAAAACCGAAAAATGTCAAGAGTAAAGTGCCATTTTCTGACATTAGATTTCGTTCTAAATGCTTAATCCCTATGTAGAAACGTTAGTTAAGCAAGAATATCGTATTCTTAAAAAAATCTAATGATAGGATTTTTCAGAAAATTGAAAAAACCGTAAAATGTCAAGAGTAAAGTGCCCTTATTTTAAACAATGTATCGTTCTAAATGCTTAATCCCTATGTAAAAAAGTTATTTTAGCAGGAATATGTTATTGAAAAAAATTAGAAAAATTTATTTTAGCCGTAAATCGAAAATAATGGGGACACCGGAGCTGTTCGAAGCGCCGAGCGCGCCGCGTACGCCCGAATATTTTCAAAGTCCCAACGTACCGATCAAGAGTAAAGTACCATTTTCCTACATTAGATTTCGTTCTAAATACTTAATCCCTATGTAAAAACGTTAGTTAAGCAAGAATATCGTATTTTTAAAAAAATCTAATGATAGGATTTCCCAGAAAATTGAAAAAACCGAAAAATGTCAAGAGTAAAGTGCCATTTTCTGACATTAGATTTCGTTCTAAATGCTTAATCCCTATGTAGAAACGTTAGCTAAGCAAGAATATCGTATTTTTAAAAAAATCTAATGATAGGATTTTTCAGAAAATTGAAAAAACCGTAAAATGTCAAGAGTAAAGTGCCCTTATTTTAAACAATGTATCGTTCTAAATGCTTAATCCCTATGTAAAAAAGTTATTTTAGCAGGAATATGTTATTGAATAAAATGAGAAAAATTTATTTTAGCCGTAAATCGAAAATAATGGATCGAGCGAATCGGTCGATTGCGCCGAGACGCGCTATGATGCAACAGACGAGCGATTGGAACGCCCGAATATTTTCAAAGTCCCAACGTACCGATCAAGAGTAAAGTACCATTTTCCTACATTAGATTTCGTTCTAAATGCTTAATCCCTATGTAAAAACGTTAGTTAAGCAAGAATATCGTATTTTTAAAAAAATCTAATGATAGGATTTCCCAGAAAATTGAAAAAACCGTAAAATGTCAAGACTAAAGTGCCATTTTCTGACATTAGATTTCGTTCTAAATGCTTAATCCCTATGTAGAAACGTTAGTTAAGCAAGAATATCGTATTTTTAAAAAAATCTAATGATAGGATTTTTCAGAAAATTGAAAAAACCGTAAAATGTCAAGAGTAAAGTGCCCTTATTTTAAACAATGTATCGTTCTAAATGCTTAATCCCTATGTAAAAAAGTTATTTTAGCAGGAATATGTTATTGAATAAAATGAGAAAAATTTATTTTAGCCGTAAATCGAAAATAATGGATCGAGCGAATCGGTCGATTGCGCCGAGACGCGCTATGATGCAACAGACGAGCGATTGGAACGCCCGAATATTTTCAAAGTCCCAACGTACCGATCAAGAGTAAAGTACCATTTTCCTACATTAGATTTCGTTCTAAATACTTAATCCCTATGTAAAAACGTTAGTTAAGCAAGAATATCGTATTTTTAAAAAAATCTAATGATAGGATTTTCCAGAAAATTGAAAAAACCGAAAAATGTCAAGAGTAAAGTGCCATTTTCTGACATTAGATTTCGTTCTAAATGCTTAATCCCTATGTAGAAACGTTAGTTAAGCAAGAATATCGTATTTTTAAAAAAATCTAATGATAGGATTTTTCAGAAAATTGAAAAAACCGTAAAATGTCAAGAGTAAAGTGCCCTTATTTTAAACAATGTATCGTTCTAAATGCTTAATCCCTATGTAAAAAAGTTATTTTAGCAGGAATATGTTATTGAAAAAAATTAGAAAAATTTATTTTAGCCGTAAATCGAAAATAATGGGGACACCGGAGCTGTTCGAAGCGCCGAGCGCGCCGCGTACGCCCGAATATTTTCAAAGTCCCAACGTACCGATCAAGAGTAAAGTACCATTTTCCTACATTAGATTTCGTTCTAAATACTTAATCCCTATGTAAAAACGTTAGTTAAGCAAGAATATCGTATTTTTAAAAAAATCTAATGATAGGATTTCCCAGAAAATTGAAAAAACCGAAAAATGTCAAGAGTAAAGTGCCATTTTCTGACATTAGATTTCGTTCTAAATGCTTAATCCCTATGTAGAAACGTTAGTTAAGCAAGAATATCGTATTTTTAAAAAAATCTAATGATAGGATTTTCCAGAAAATTGAAAAAACCGAAAAATGTCAAGAGTAAAGTGCCATTTTCTGACATTAGATTTCGTTCTAAATGCTTAATCCCTATGTAGAAACGTTAGTTAAGCAAGAATATCGTATTCTTAAAAAAATCTAATGATAGGATTTTTCAGAAAATTGAAAAAACCGTAAAATGTCAAGAGTAAAGTGCCCTTATTTTAAACAATGTATCGTTCTAAATGCTTAATCCCTATGTAAAAAAGTTATTTTAGCAGGAATATGTTATTGAAAAAAATTAGAAAAATTTATTTTAGCCGTAAATCGAAAATAATGGGGACACCGGAGCTGTTCGAAGCGCCGAGCGCGCCGCGTACGCCCGAATATTTTCAAAGTCCCAACGTACCGATCAAGAGTAAAGTACCATTTTCCTACATTAGATTTCGTTCTAAATACTTAATCCCTATGTAAAAACGTTAGTTAAGCAAGAATATCGTATTTTTAAAAAAATCTAATGATAGGATTTCCCAGAAAATTGAAAAAACCGAAAAATGTCAAGAGTAAAGTGCCATTTTCTGACATTAGATTTCGTTCTAAATGCTTAATCCCTATGTAGAAACGTTAGCTAAGCAAGAATATCGTATTTTTAAAAAAATCTAATGATAGGATTTTTCAGAAAATTGAAAAAACCGTAAAATGTCAAGAGTAAAGTGCCCTTATTTTAAACAATGTATCGTTCTAAATGCTTAATCCCTATGTAAAAAAGTTATTTTAGCAGGAATATGTTATTGAATAAAATGAGAAAAATTTATTTTAGCCGTAAATCGAAAATAATGGATCGAGCGAATCGGTCGATTGCGCCGAGACGCGCTATGATGCAACAGACGAGCGATTGGAACGCCCGAATATTTTCAAAGTCCCAACGTACCGATCAAGAGTAAAGTACCATTTTCCTACATTAGATTTCGTTCTAAATGCTTAATCCCTATGTAAAAACGTTAGTTAAGCAAGAATATCGTATTTTTAAAAAAATCTAATGATAGGATTTCCCAGAAAATTGAAAAAACCGTAAAATGTCAAGACTAAAGTGCCATTTTCTGACATTAGATTTCGTTCTAAATGCTTAATCCCTATGTAGAAACGTTAGTTAAGCAAGAATATCGTATTTTTAAAAAAATCTAATGATAGGATTTTTCAGAAAATTGAAAAAACCGTAAAATGTCAAGAGTAAAGTGCCCTTATTTTAAACAATGTATCGTTCTAAATGCTTAATCCCTATGTAAAAAAGTTATTTTAGCAGGAATATGTTATTGAATAAAATGAGAAAAATTTATTTTAGCCGTAAATCGAAAATAATGGATCGAGCGAATCGGTCGATTGCGCCGAGACGCGCTATGATGCAACAGACGAGCGATTGGAACGCCCGAATATTTTCAAAGTCCCAACGTACCGATCAAGAGTAAAGTACCATTTTCCTACATTAGATTTCGTTCTAAATACTTAATCCCTATGTAAAAACGTTAGTTAAGCAAGAATATCGTATTTTTAAAAAAATCTAATGATAGGATTTTCCAGAAAATTGAAAAAACCGAAAAATGTCAAGAGTAAAGTGCCATTTTCTGACATTAGATTTCGTTCTAAATGCTTAATCCCTATGTAGAAACGTTAGTTAAGCAAGAATATCGTATTTTTAAAAAAATCTAATGATAGGATTTTTCAGAAAATTGAAAAAACCGTAAAATGTCAAGAGTAAAGTGCCCTTATTTTAAACAATGTATCGTTCTAAATGCTTAATCCCTATGTAAAAAAGTTATTTTAGCAGGAATATGTTATTGAAAAAAATTAGAAAAATTTATTTTAGCCGTAAATCGAAAATAATGGGGACACCGGAGCTGTTCGAAGCGCCGAGCGCGCCGCGTACGCCCGAATATTTTCAAAGTCCCAACGTACCGATCAAGAGTAAAGTACCATTTTCCTACATTAGATTTCGTTCTAAATACTTAATCCCTATGTAAAAACGTTAGTTAAGCAAGAATATCGTATTTTTAAAAAAATCTAATGATAGGATTTCCCAGAAAATTGAAAAAACCGAAAAATGTCAAGAGTAAAGTGCCATTTTCTGACATTAGATTTCGTTCTAAATGCTTAATCCCTATGTAGAAACGTTAGTTAAGCAAGAATATCGTATTCTTAAAAAAATCTAATGATAGGATTTTTCAGAAAATTGAAAAAACCGTAAAATGTCAAGAGTAAAGTGCCCTTATTTTAAACAATGTATCGTTCTAAATGCTTAATCCCTATGTAAAAAAGTAATTTAAGCAAGAATATGTTATTGAATAAAATGAGAAAAATTTATTTTAGCCGTAAATCGAAAATAATGGATCGAGCGAATCGGTCGATTGCGCCGAGACGCGCCATGATGCAACAGACGAGCGATTGGAACGCCCGAATATTTTCAAAGTCCCAACGTACCGATCAAGAGTAAAGTACCATTTTCCTACATTAGATTTCGTTCTAAATGCTTAATCCCTATGTAAAAACGTTAGTTAAGCAAGAATATCGTATTTTTAAAAAAATCTAATGATAGGATTTTCCAGAAAATTGAAAAAACCGAAAAATGTCAAGAGTAAAGTGCCATTTTCTGACATTAGATTTCGTTCTAAATGCTTAATCCCTATGTAGAAACGTTAGTTAAGCAAGAATATCGTATTTTTAAAAAAATCTAATGATAGGATTTTTCAGAAAATTGAAAAAACCGTAAAATGTCAAGAGTAAAGTGCCCTTATTTTAAACAATGTATCGTTCTAAATGCTTAATCCCTATGTAAAAAAGTTATTTAAGCAGGAATATGTTATTGAATAAAATCAGAAAAATTTATTTTAGCCGTAAATCGAAAATAATGGATCGAGCGAATCGGTCGATTGCGCCGAGACGCGCTATGATGCAACAGACGAGCGATTGGAACGCCCGAATATTTTCAAAGTCCCAACGTACCGATCAAGAGTAAAGTACCATTTTCCTACATTAGATTTCGTTCTAAATACTTAATCCCTATGTAAAAACGTTAGTTAAGCAAGAATATCGTATTTTTAAAAAAATCTAATGATAGGATTTCCCAGAAAATTGAAAAAACCGTAAAATGTCAAGACTAAAGTGCCATTTTCTGACATTAGATTTCGTTCTAAATGCTTAATCCCTATGTAGAAACGTTAGTTAAGCAAGAATATCGTATTCTTAAAAAAATCTAATGATAGGATTTTTCAGAAAATTGAAAAAACCGTAAAATGTCAAGAGTAAAGTGCCCTTATTTTAAACAATGTATCGTTCTAAATGCTTAATCCCTATGTAAAAAAGTAATTTAAGCAAGAATATGTTATTGAATAAAATGAGAAAAATTTATTTTAGCCGTAAATCGAAAATAATGGATCGAGCGAATCGGTCGATTGCGCCGAGACGCGCCATGATGCAACAGACGAGCGATTGGAACGCCCGAATATTTTCAAAGTCCCAACGTACCGATCAAGAGTAAAGTACCATTTTCCTACATTAGATTTCGTTCTAAATACTTAATCCCTATGTAAAAACGTTAGTTAAGCAAGAATATCGTATTTTTAAAAGAATCTAATGATAGGATTTCCCAGAAAATTGAAAAAACCGAAAAATGTCAAGAGTAAAGTGCCATTTTCTGACATTAGATTTCGTTCTAAATGCTTAATCCCTATGTAGAAACGTTAGTTAAGCAAGAATATCGTATTCTTAAAAAAATCTAATGATAGGATTTTTCAGAAAATTGAAAAAACCGTAAAATGTCAAGAGTAGAGTGCCCTTATTTTAAACAATGTATCGTTCTAAATGCTTCATCCCTATGTAAAAAAGTAATTTAAGCAAGAATATGTTATTGAATAAAATGAGAAAAATTTATTTTAGCCGTAAATCGAAAATAATGGATCGAGCGAATCGGTCGATTGCGCCGAGACGCGCCATGATGCAACAGACGAGCGATTGGAACGCCCGAATATTTTCAAAGTCCCAACGTACCGATCAAGAGTAAAGTACCATTTTCCTACATTAGATTTCGTTCTAAATGCTTAATCCCTATGTAAAAACGTTAGTTAAGCAAGAATATCGTATTTTTAAAAAAATCTAATGATAGGATTTCCCAGAAAATTGAAAAAACCGAAAAATGTCAAGAGTAAAGTGCCATTTTCTGACATTAGATTTCGTTCTAAATGCTTAATCCCTATGTAGAAACGTTAGTTAAGCAAGAATATCGTATTTTTAAAAAAATCTAATGATAGGATTTTTCAGAAAATTGAAAAAACCGTAAAATGTCAAGAGTAAAGTGCCCTTATTTTAAACAATGTATCGTTCTAAATGCTTAATCCCTATGTAAAAAAGTTATTTTAGCAGGAATATGTTATTGAAAAAAATTAGAAAAATTTATTTTAGCCGTAAATCGAAAATAATGGGGACACCGGAGCTGTTCGAAGCGCCGAGCGCGCCGCGTACGCCCGAATATTTTCAAAGTCCCAACGTACCGATCAAGAGTAAAGTACCATTTTCCTACATTAGATTTCGTTCTAAATACTTAATCCCTATGTAAAAACGTTAGTTAAGCAAGAATATCGTATTTTTAAAAAAATCTAATGATAGGATTTTCCAGAAAATTGAAAAAACCGAAAAATGTCAAGAGTAAAGTGCCATTTTCTGACATTAGATTTCGTTCTAAATGCTTAATCCCTATGTAAAAACGTTAGTTAAGCAAGAATATCGTATTTTTAAAAAAATCTAATGATAGGATTTCCCAGAAAATTGAAAAAACCGAAAAATGTCAAGAGTAAAGTGCCATTTTCTGACATTAGATTTCGTTCTAAATGCTTAATCCCTATGTAGAAACGTTAGTTAAGCAAGAATATCGTATTCTTAAAAAAATCTAATGATAGGATTTTTCAGAAAATTGAAAAAACCGTAAAATGTCAAGAGTAAAGTGCCCTTATTTTAAACAATGTATCGTTCTAAATGCTTCATCCCTATGTAAAAAAGTAATTTAAGCAAGAATATGTTATTGAATAAAATGAGAAAAATTTATTTTAGCCGTAAATCGAAAATAATGGATCGAGCGAATCGGTCGATTGCGCCGAGACGCGCCATGATGCAACAGACGAGCGATTGGAACGCCCGAATATTTTCAAAGTCCCAACGTACCGATCAAGAGTAAAGTACCATTTTCCTACATTAGATTTCGTTCTAAATGCTTAATCCCTATGTAAAAACGTTAGTTAAGCAAGAATATCGTATTTTTAAAAAAATCTAATGATAGGATTTCCCAGAAAATTGAAAAAACCGAAAAATGTCAAGAGTAAAGTGCCATTTTCTGACATTAGATTTCGTTCTAAATGCTTAATCCCTATGTAGAAACGTTAGTTAAGTAAGAATATCGTATTTTTAAAAAAATCTAATGATAGGATTTTTCAGAAAATTGAAAAAACCGTAAAATGTCAAGAGTAAAGTGCCCTTATTTTAAACAATGTATCGTTCTAAATGCTTAATCCCTATGTAAAAAAGTTATTTAAGCAGGAATATGTTATTGAATAAAATCAGAAAAATTTATTTTAGCCGTAAATCGAAAATAATGGATCGAGCGAATCGGTCGATTGCGCCGAGACGCGCTATGATGCAACAGACGAGCGATTGGAACGCCCGAATATTTTCAAAGTCCCAACGTACCGATCAAGAGTAAAGTACCATTTTCCTACATTAGATTTCGTTCTAAATGCTTAATCCCTATGTAAAAACGTTAGTTAAGCAAGAATATCGTATTTTTAAAAAAATCTAATGATAGGATTTCCCAGAAAATTGAAAAAACCGAAAAATGTCAAGAGTAAAGTGCCATTTTCTGACATTAGATTTCGTTCTAAATGCTTAATCCCTATGTAGAAACGTTAGTTAAGCAAGAATATCGTATTTTTAAAAAAATCTAATGATAGGATTTTTCAGAAAATTGAAAAAACCGTAAAATGTCAAGAGTAAAGTGCCCTTATTTTAAACAATGTATCGTTCTAAATGCTTAATCCCTATGTAAAAAAGTTATTTTAGCAGGAATATGTTATTGAAAAAAATTAGAAAAATTTATTTTAGCCGTAAATCGAAAATAATGGGGACACCGGAGCTGTTCGAAGCGCCGAGCGCGCCGCGTACGCCCGAATATTTTCAAAGTCCCAACGTACCGATCAAGAGTAAAGTACCATTTTCCTACATTAGATTTCGTTCTAAATACTTAATCCCTATGTAAAAACGTTAGTTAAGCAAGAATATCGTATTTTTAAAAAAATCTAATGATAGGATTTTCCAGAAAATTGAAAAAACCGAAAAATGTCAAGAGTAAAGTGCCATTTTCTGACATTAGATTTCGTTCTAAATGCTTAATCCCTATGTAGAAACGTTAGTTAAGCAAGAATATCGTATTCTTAAAAAAATCTAATGATAGGATTTTTCAGAAAATTGAAAAAACCGTAAAATGTCAAGAGTAAAGTGCCCTTATTTTAAACAATGTATCGTTCTAAATGCTTAATCCCTATGTAAAAAAGTTATTTAAGCAGGAATATGTTATTGAATAAAATCAGAAAAATTTATTTTAGCCGTAAATCGAAAATAATGGATCGAGCGAATCGGTCGATTGCGCCGAGACGCGCTATGATGCAACAGACGAGCGATTGGAACGCCCGAATATTTTCAAAGTCCCAACGTACCGATCAAGAGTAAAGTACCATTTTCCTACATTAGATTTCGTTCTAAATGCTTAATCCCTATGTAAAAACGTTAGTTAAGCAAGAATATCGTATTTTTAAAAAAATCTAAAGATAGGATTTCCCAGAAAATTGAAAAAACCGTAAAATGTCAAGACTAAAGTGCCATTTTCTGACATTAGATTTCGTTCTAAATGCTTAATCCCTATGTAGAAACGTTAGTTAAGCAAGAATATCGTATTTTTAAAAAAATCTAATGATAGGATTTTTCAGAAAATTGAAAAAACCGTAAAATGTCAAGAGTAAAGTGCCCTTATTTTAAACAATGTATCGTTCTAAATGCTTAATCCCTATGTAAAAAAGTTATTTTAGCAGGAATATGTTATTGAAAAAAATTAGAAAAATTTATTTTAGCCGTAAATCGAAAATAATGGGGACACCGGAGCTGTTCGAAGCGCCGAGCGCGCCGCGTACGCCCGAATATTTTCAAAGTCCCAACGTACCGATCAAGAGTAAAGTACCATTTTCCTACATTAGATTTCGTTCTAAATACTTAATCCCTATGTAAAAACGTTAGTTAAGCAAGAATATCGTATTTTTAAAAAAATCTAATGATAGGATTTCCCAGAAAATTGAAAAAACCGAAAAATGTCAAGAGTAAAGTGCCATTTTCTGACATTAGATTTCGTTCTAAATGCTTAATCCCTATGTAGAAACGTTAGTTAAGCAAGAATATCGTATTCTTAAAAAAATCTAATGATAGGATTTTTCAGAAAATTGAAAAAACCGTAAAATGTCAAGAGTAAAGTGCCCTTATTTTAAACAATGTATCGTTCTAAATGCTTAATCCCTATGTAAAAAAGTTATTTAAGCAGGAATATGTTATTGAATAAAATGAGAAAAATTTATTTTAGCCGTAAATCGAAAATAATGGATCGAGCGAATCGGTCGATTGCGCCGAGACGCGCCATGATGCAACAGACGAGCGATTGGAACGCCCGAATATTTTCAAAGTCCCAACGTACCGATCAAGAGTAAAGTACCATTTTCCTACATTAGATTTCGTTCTAAATGCTTAATCCCTATGTAAAAACGTTAGTTAAGCAAGAATATCGTATTTTTAAAAAAATCTAATGATAGGATTTCCCAGAAAATTGAAAAAACCGTAAAATGTCAAGACTAAAGTGCCATTTTCTGACATTAGATTTCGTTCTAAATGCTTAATCCCTATGTAGAAACGTTAGTTAAGCAAGAATATCGTATTTTTAAAAAAATCTAATGATAGGATTTTTCAGAAAATTGAAAAAACCGTAAAATGTCAAGAGTAAAGTGCCCTTATTTTAAACAATGTATCGTTCTAAATGCTTAATCCCTATGTAAAAAAGTTATTTTAGCAGGAATATGTTATTGAATAAAATGAGAAAAATTTATTTTAGCCGTAAATCGAAAATAATGGATCGAGCGAATCGGTCGATTGCGCCGAGACGCGCTATGATGCAACAGACGAGCGATTGGAACGCCCGAATATTTTCAAAGTCCCAACGTACCGATCAAGAGTAAAGTACCATTTTCCTACATTAGATTTCGTTCTAAATACTTAATCCCTATGTAAAAACGTTAGTTAAGCAAGAATATCGTATTTTTAAAAAAATCTAATGATAGGATTTTCCAGAAAATTGAAAAAACCGAAAAATGTCAAGAGTAAAGTGCCATTTTCTGACATTAGATTTCGTTCTAAATGCTTAATCCCTATGTAGAAACGTTAGTTAAGCAAGAATATCGTATTTTTAAAAAAATCTAATGATAGGATTTTTCAGAAAATTGAAAAAACCGTAAAATGTCAAGAGTAAAGTGCCCTTATTTTAAACAATGTATCGTTCTAAATGCTTAATCCCTATGTAAAAAAGTTATTTTAGCAGGAATATGTTATTGAAAAAAATTAGAAAAATTTATTTTAGCCGTAAATCGAAAATAATGGGGACACCGGAGCTGTTCGAAGCGCCGAGCGCGCCGCGTACGCCCGAATATTTTCAAAGTCCCAACGTACCGATCAAGAGTAAAGTACCATTTTCCTACATTAGATTTCGTTCTAAATACTTAATCCCTATGTAAAAACGTTAGTTAAGCAAGAATATCGTATTTTTAAAAAAATCTAATGATAGGATTTTCCAGAAAATTGAAAAAACCGAAAAATGTCAAGAGTAAAGTGCCATTTTCTGACATTAGATTTCGTTCTAAATGCTTAATCCCTATGTAGAAACGTTAGTTAAGCAAGAATATCGTATTCTTAAAAAAATCTAATGATAGGATTTTTCAGAAAATTGAAAAAACCGTAAAATGTCAAGAGTAAAGTGCCCTTATTTTAAACAATGTATCGTTCTAAATGCTTAATCCCTATGTAAAAAAGTTATTTAAGCAGGAATATGTTATTGAATAAAATCAGAAAAATTTATTTTAGCCGTAAATCGAAAATAATGGATCGAGCGAATCGGTCGATTGCGCCGAGACGCGCTATGATGCAACAGACGAGCGATTGGAACGCCCGAATATTTTCAAAGTCCCAACGTACCGATCAAGAGTAAAGTACCATTTTCCTACATTAGATTTCGTTCTAAATGCTTAATCCCTATGTAAAAACGTTAGTTAAGCAAGAATATCGTATTTTTAAAAAAATCTAATGATAGGATTTCCCAGAAAATTGAAAAAACCGAAAAATGTCAAGAGTAAAGTGCCATTTTCTGACATTAGATTTCGTTCTAAATGCTTAATCCCTATGTAGAAACGTTAGTTAAGCAAGAATATCGTATTCTTAAAAAAATCTAATGATAGGATTTTTCAGAAAATTGAAAAAACCGTAAAATGTCAAGAGTAAAGTGCCCTTATTTTAAACAATGTATCGTTCTAAATGCTTAATCCCTATGTAAAAAAGTTATTTAAGCAGGAATATGTTATTGAATAAAATGAGAAAAATTTATTTTAGCCGTAAATCGAAAATAATGGATCGAGCGAATCGGTCGATTGCGCCGAGACGCGCCATGATGCAACAGACGAGCGATTGGAACGCCCGAATATTTTCAAAGTCCCAACGTACCGATCAAGAGTAAAGTACCATTTTCCTACATTAGATTTCGTTCTAAATGCTTAATCCCTATGTAAAAACGTTAGTTAAGCAAGAATATCGTATTTTTAAAAAAATCTAATGATAGGATTTCCCAGAAAATTGAAAAAACCGTAAAATGTCAAGACTAAAGTGCCATTTTCTGACATTAGATTTCGTTCTAAATGCTTAATCCCTATGTAGAAACGTTAGTTAAGCAAGAATATCGTATTTTTAAAAAAATCTAATGATAGGATTTTTCAGAAAATTGAAAAAACCGAAAAATGTCAAGAGTAAAGTGCCATTTTCTGACAATAGATTTCGTTCTAAATGCTTAATCCCTATGTAGAAACGTTAGTTAAGCAAGAATATCGTATTCTTAAAAAAATCTAATGATAGGATTTTTCAGAAAATTGAAAAAACCGTAAAATGTCAAGAGTAAAGTGCCCTTATTTTAAACAATGTATCGTTCTAAATGCTTAATCCCTATGTAAAAAAGTTATTTTAGCAGGAATATGTTATTGAAAAAAATTAGAAAAATTTATTTTAGCCGTAAATCGAAAATAATGGGGACACCGGAGCTGTTCGAAGCGCCGAGCGCGCCGCGTACGCCCGAATATTTTCAAAGTCCCAACGTACCGATCAAGAGTAAAGTACCATTTTCCTACATTAGATTTCGTTCTAAATACTTAATCCCTATGTAAAAACGTTAGTTAAGCAAGAATATCGTATTTTTAAAAAAATCTAATGATAGGATTTCCCAGAAAATTGAAAAAACCGAAAAATGTCAAGAGTAAAGTGCCATTTTCTGACATTAGATTTCGTTCTAAATGCTTAATCCCTATGTAGAAACGTTAGCTAAGCAAGAATATCGTATTTTTAAAAAAATCTAATGATAGGATTTTTCAGAAAATTGAAAAAACCGTAAAATGTCAAGAGTAAAGTGCCCTTATTTTAAACAATGTATCGTTCTAAATGCTTAATCCCTATGTAAAAAAGTTATTTTAGCAGGAATATGTTATTGAATAAAATGAGAAAAATTTATTTTAGCCGTAAATCGAAAATAATGGATCGAGCGAATCGGTCGATTGCGCCGAGACGCGCTATGATGCAACAGACGAGCGATTGGAACGCCCGAATATTTTCAAAGTCCCAACGTACCGATCAAGAGTAAAGTACCATTTTCCTACATTAGATTTCGTTCTAAATACTTAATCCCTATGTAAAAACGTTAGTTAAGCAAGAATATCGTATTTTTAAAAAAATCTAATGATAGGATTTCCCAGAAAATTGAAAAAACCGAAAAATGTCAAGAGTAAAGTGCCATTTTCTGACATTAGATTTCGTTCTAAATGCTTAATCCCTATGTAGAAACGTTAGTTAAGCAAGAATATCGTATTTTTAAAAAAATCTAATGATAGGATTTTTCAGAAAATTGAAAAAACCGTAAAATGTCAAGAGTAAAGTGCCCTTATTTTAAACAATGTATCGTTCTAAATGCTTAATCCCTATGTAAAAAAGTTATTTTAGCAGGAATATGTTATTGAAAAAAATTAGAAAAATTTATTTTAGCCGTAAATCGAAAATAATGGGGACACCGGAGCTGTTCGAAGCGCCGAGCGCGCCGCGTACGCCCGAATATTTTCAAAGTCCCAACGTACCGATCAAGAGTAAAGTACCATTTTCCTACATTAGATTTCGTTCTAAATACTTAATCCCTATGTAAAAACGTTAGTTAAGCAAGAATATCGTATTTTTAAAAAAATCTAATGATAGGATTTTCCAGAAAATTGAAAAAACCGAAAAATGTCAAGAGTAAAGTGCCATTTTCTGACATTAGATTTCGTTCTAAATGCTTAATCCCTATGTAGAAACGTTAGTTAAGCAAGAATATCGTATTCTTAAAAAAATCTAATGATAGGATTTTTCAGAAAATTGAAAAAATCGAAAAATGTCAAGAGTAAAGTGCCATTTTCTGACAATAGATTTCGTTCTAAATGCTTAATCCCTATGTAAAAACGTTAGTTAAGCAAGAATATCGTATTTTTAAAAAAATCTAATGATAGGATTTCCCAGAAAATTGAAAAAACCGTAAAATGTCAAGAGTAAAGTGCCCTTATTTTAAACAATGTATCGTTCTAAATGCTTAATCCCTATGTAAAAAAGTTATTTTAGCAGGAATATGTTATTGAAAAAAATTAGAAAAATTTATTTTAGCCGTAAATCGAAAATAATGGGGACACCGGAGCTGTTCGAAGCGCCGAGCGCGCCGCGTACGCCCGAATATTTTCAAAGTCCCAACGTACCGATCAAGAGTAAAGTACCATTTTCCTACATTAGATTTCGTTCTAAATACTTAATCCCTATGTAAAAACGTTAGTTAAGCAAGAATATCGTATTTTTAAAAAAATCTAATGATAGGATTTCCCAGAAAATTGAAAAAACCGAAAAATGTCAAGAGTAAAGTGCCATTTTCTGACATTAGATTTCGTTCTAAATGCTTAATCCCTATGTAGAAACGTTAGCTAAGCAAGAATATCGTATTTTTAAAAAAATCTAATGATAGGATTTTTCAGAAAATTGAAAAAACCGTAAAATGTCAAGAGTAAAGTGCCCTTATTTTAAACAATGTATCGTTCTAAATGCTTAATCCCTATGTAAAAAAGTTATTTTAGCAGGAATATGTTATTGAATAAAATGAGAAAAATTTATTTTAGCCGTAAATCGAAAATAATGGATCGAGCGAATCGGTCGATTGCGCCGAGACGCGCTATGATGCAACAGACGAGCGATTGGAACGCCCGAATATTTTCAAAGTCCCAACGTACCGATCAAGAGTAAAGTACCATTTTCCTACATTAGATTTCGTTCTAAATGCTTAATCCCTATGTAAAAACGTTAGTTAAGCAAGAATATCGTATTTTTAAAAAAATCTAATGATAGGATTTCCCAGAAAATTGAAAAAACCGTAAAATGTCAAGACTAAAGTGCCATTTTCTGACATTAGATTTCGTTCTAAATGCTTAATCCCTATGTAGAAACGTTAGTTAAGCAAGAATATCGTATTTTTAAAAAAATCTAATGATAGGATTTTTCAGAAAATTGAAAAAACCGTAAAATGTCAAGAGTAAAGTGCCCTTATTTTAAACAATGTATCGTTCTAAATGCTTAATCCCTATGTAAAAAAGTTATTTTAGCAGGAATATGTTATTGAATAAAATGAGAAAAATTTATTTTAGCCGTAAATCGAAAATAATGGATCGAGCGAATCGGTCGATTGCGCCGAGACGCGCTATGATGCAACAGACGAGCGATTGGAACGCCCGAATATTTTCAAAGTCCCAACGTACCGATCAAGAGTAAAGTACCATTTTCCTACATTAGATTTCGTTCTAAATACTTAATCCATATGTAAAAACGTTAGTTAAGCAAGAATATCGTATTTTTAAAAAAATCTAATGATAGGATTTTCCAGAAAATTGAAAAAACCGAAAAATGTCAAGAGTAAAGTGCCATTTTCTGACATTAGATTTCGTTCTAAATGCTTAATCCCTATGTAGAAACGTTAGTTAAGCAAGAATATCGTATTTTTAAAAAAATCTAATGATAGGATTTTTCAGAAAATTGAAAAAACCGTAAAATGTCAAGAGTAAAGTGCCCTTATTTTAAACAATGTATCGTTCTAAATGCTTAATCCCTATGTAAAAAAGTTATTTTAGCAGGAATATGTTATTGAAAAAAATTAGAAAAATTTATTTTAGCCGTAAATCGAAAATAATGGGGACACCGGAGCTGTTCGAAGCGCCGAGCGCGCCGCGTACGCCCGAATATTTTCAAAGTCCCAACGTACCGATCAAGAGTAAAGTACCATTTTCCTACATTAGATTTCGTTCTAAATACTTAATCCCTATGTAAAAACGTTAGTTAAGCAAGAATATCGTATTTTTAAAAAAATCTAATGATAGGATTTCCCAGAAAATTGAAAAAACCGAAAAATGTCAAGAGTAAAGTGCCATTTTCTGACATTAGATTTCGTTCTAAATGCTTAATCCCTATGTAGAAACGTTAGTTAAGCAAGAATATCGTATTTTTAAAAAAATCTAATGATAGGATTTCCCAGAAAATTGAAAAAACCGAAAAATGTCAAGAGTAAAGTGCCATTTTCTGACATTAGATTTCGTTCTAAATGCTTAATCCCTATGTAGAAACGTTAGTTAAGCAAGAATATCGTATTCTTAAAAAAATCTAATGATAGGATTTTTCAGAAAATTGAAAAAACCGTAAAATGTCAAGAGTAAAGTGCCCTTATTTTAAACAATGTATCGTTCTAAATGCTTAATCCCTATGTAAAAAAGTTATTTTAGCAGGAATATGTTATTGAATAAAATGAGAAAAATTTATTTTAGCCGTAAATCGAAAATAATGGATCGAGCGAATCGGTCGATTGCGCCGAGACGCGCTATGATGCAACAGACGAGCGATTGGAACGCCCGAATATTTTCAAAGTCCCAACGTACCGATCAAGAGTAAAGTACCATTTTCCTACATTAGATTTCGTTCTAAATACTTAATCCCTATGTAAAAACGTTAGTTAAGCAAGAATATCGTATTTTTAAAAAAATCTAATGATAGGATTTTCCAGAAAATTGAAAAAACCGAAAAATGTCAAGAGTAAAGTGCCATTTTCTGACATTAGATTTCGTTCTAAATGCTTAATCCCTATGTAGAAACGTTAGTTAAGCAAGAATATCGTATTTTTAAAAAAATCTAATGATAGGATTTTTCAGAAAATTGAAAAAACCGTAAAATGTCAAGAGTAAAGTGCCCTTATTTTAAACAATGTATCGTTCTAAATGCTTAATCCCTATGTAAAAAAGTTATTTTAGCAGGAATATGTTATTGAAAAAAATTAGAAAAATTTATTTTAGCCGTAAATCGAAAATAATGGGGACACCGGAGCTGTTCGAAGCGCCGAGCGCGCCGCGTACGCCCGAATATTTTCAAAGTCCCAACGTACCGATCAAGAGTAAAGTACCATTTTCCTACATTAGATTTCGTTCTAAATACTTAATCCCTATGTAAAAACGTTAGTTAAGCAAGAATATCGTATTTTTAAAAAAATCTAATGATAGGATTTCCCAGAAAATTGAAAAAACCGAAAAATGTCAAGAGTAAAGTGCCATTTTCTGACATTAGATTTCGTTCTAAATGCTTAATCCCTATGTAGAAACGTTAGTTAAGCAAGAATATCGTATTTTTAAAAAAATCTAATGATAGGATTTCCCAGAAAATTGAAAAAACCGAAAAATGTCAAGAGTAAAGTGCCATTTTCTGACATTAGATTTCGTTCTAAATGCTTAATCCCTATGTAGAAACGTTAGTTAAGCAAGAATATCGTATTCTTAAAAAAATCTAATGATAGGATTTTTCAGAAAATTGAAAAAACCGTAAAATGTCAAGAGTAAAGTGCCCTTATTTTAAACAATGTATCGTTCTAAATGCTTAATCCCTATGTAAAAAAGTTATTTTAGCAGGAATATGTTATTGAAAAAAATTAGAAAAATTTATTTTAGCCGTAAATCGAAAATAATGGGGACACCGGAGCTGTTCGAAGCGCCGAGCGCGCCGCGTACGCCCGAATATTTTCAAAGTCCCAACGTACCGATCAAGAGTAAAGTACCATTTTCCTACATTAGATTTCGTTCTAAATACTTAATCCCTATGTAAAAACGTTAGTTAAGCAAGAATATCGTATTTTTAAAAAAATCTAATGATAGGATTTTCCAGAAAATTGAAAAAACCGAAAAATGTCAAGAGTAAAGTGCCATTTTCTGACATTAGATTTCGTTCTAAATGCTTAATCCCTATGTAGAAACGTTAGCTAAGCAAGAATATCGTATTTTTAAAAAAATCTAATGATAGGATTTTTCAGAAAATTGAAAAAACCGTAAAATGTCAAGAGTAAAGTGCCCTTATTTTAAACAATGTATCGTTCTAAATGCTTAATCCCTATGTAAAAAAGTTATTTTAGCAGGAATATGTTATTGAATAAAATGAGAAAAATTTATTTTAGCCGTAAATCGAAAATAATGGATCGAGCGAATCGGTCGATTGCGCCGAGACGCGCTATGATGCAACAGACGAGCGATTGGAACGCCCGAATATTTTCAAAGTCCCAACGTACCGATCAAGAGTAAAGTACCATTTTCCTACATTAGATTTCGTTCTAAATACTTAATCCCTATGTAAAAACGTTAGTTAAGCAAGAATATCGTATTTTTAAAAAAATCTAATGATAGGATTTCCCAGAAAATTGAAAAAACCGAAAAATGTCAAGAGTAAAGTGCCATTTTCTGACATTAGATTTCGTTCTAAATGCTTAATCCCTATGTAGAAACGTTAGTTAAGCAAGAATATCGTATTTTTAAAAAAATCTAATGATAGGATTTTTCAGAAAATTGAAAAAACCGTAAAATGTCAAGAGTAAAGTGCCCTTATTTTAAACAATGTATCGTTCTAAATGCTTAATCCCTATGTAAAAAAGTTATTTTAGCAGGAATATGTTATTGAAAAAAATTAGAAAAATTTATTTTAGCCGTAAATCGAAAATAATGGGGACACCGGAGCTGTTCGAAGCGCCGAGCGCGCCGCGTACGCCCGAATATTTTCAAAGTCCCAACGTACCGATCAAGAGTAAAGTACCATTTTCCTACATTAGATTTCGTTCTAAATACTTAATCCCTATGTAAAAACGTTAGTTAAGCAAGAATATCGTATTTTTAAAAAAATCTAATGATAGGATTTTCCAGAAAATTGAAAAAACCGAAAAATGTCAAGAGTAAAGTGCCATTTTCTGACATTAGATTTCGTTCTAAATGCTTAATCCCTATGTAGAAACGTTAGTTAAGCAAGAATATCGTATTCTTAAAAAAATCTAATGATAGGATTTTTCAGAAAATTGAAAAAATCGAAAAATGTCAAGAGTAAAGTGCCATTTTCTGACAATAGATTTCGTTCTAAATGCTTAATCCCTATGTAAAAACGTTAGTTAAGCAAGAATATCGTATTTTTAAAAAAATCTAATGATAGGATTTCCCAGAAAATTGAAAAAACCGTAAAATGTCAAGAGTAAAGTGCCCTTATTTTAAACAATGTATCGTTCTAAATGCTTAATCCCTATGTAAAAAAGTTATTTTAGCAGGAATATGTTATTGAAAAAAATTAGAAAAATTTATTTTAGCCGTAAATCGAAAATAATGGGGACACCGGAGCTGTTCGAAGCGCCGAGCGCGCCGCGTACGCCCGAATATTTTCAAAGTCCCAACGTACCGATCAAGAGTAAAGTACCATTTTCCTACATTAGATTTCGTTCTAAATACTTAATCCCTATGTAAAAACGTTAGTTAAGCAAGAATATCGTATTTTTAAAAAAATCTAATGATAGGATTTCCCAGAAAATTGAAAAAACCGAAAAATGTCAAGAGTAAAGTGCCATTTTCTGACATTAGATTTCGTTCTAAATGCTTAATCCCTATGTAGAAACGTTAGCTAAGCAAGAATATCGTATTTTTAAAAAAATCTAATGATAGGATTTTTCAGAAAATTGAAAAAACCGTAAAATGTCAAGAGTAAAGTGCCCTTATTTTAAACAATGTATCGTTCTAAATGCTTAATCCCTATGTAAAAAAGTTATTTTAGCAGGAATATGTTATTGAATAAAATGAGAAAAATTTATTTTAGCCGTAAATCGAAAATAATGGATCGAGCGAATCGGTCGATTGCGCCGAGACGCGCTATGATGCAACAGACGAGCGATTGGAACGCCCGAATATTTTCAAAGTCCCAACGTACCGATCAAGAGTAAAGTACCATTTTCCTACATTAGATTTCGTTCTAAATGCTTAATCCCTATGTAAAAACGTTAGTTAAGCAAGAATATCGTATTTTTAAAAAAATCTAATGATAGGATTTCCCAGAAAATTGAAAAAACCGTAAAATGTCAAGACTAAAGTGCCATTTTCTGACATTAGATTTCGTTCTAAATGCTTAATCCCTATGTAGAAACGTTAGTTAAGCAAGAATATCGTATTTTTAAAAAAATCTAATGATAGGATTTTTCAGAAAATTGAAAAAACCGTAAAATGTCAAGAGTAAAGTGCCCTTATTTTAAACAATGTATCGTTCTAAATGCTTAATCCCTATGTAAAAAAGTTATTTTAGCAGGAATATGTTATTGAATAAAATGAGAAAAATTTATTTTAGCCGTAAATCGAAAATAATGGATCGAGCGAATCGGTCGATTGCGCCGAGACGCGCTATGATGCAACAGACGAGCGATTGGAACGCCCGAATATTTTCAAAGTCCCAACGTACCGATCAAGAGTAAAGTACCATTTTCCTACATTAGATTTCGTTCTAAATACTTAATCCATATGTAAAAACGTTAGTTAAGCAAGAATATCGTATTTTTAAAAAAATCTAATGATAGGATTTTCCAGAAAATTGAAAAAACCGAAAAATGTCAAGAGTAAAGTGCCATTTTCTGACATTAGATTTCGTTCTAAATGCTTAATCCCTATGTAGAAACGTTAGTTAAGCAAGAATATCGTATTTTTAAAAAAATCTAATGATAGGATTTTTCAGAAAATTGAAAAAACCGTAAAATGTCAAGAGTAAAGTGCCCTTATTTTAAACAATGTATCGTTCTAAATGCTTAATCCCTATGTAAAAAAGTTATTTTAGCAGGAATATGTTATTGAAAAAAATTAGAAAAATTTATTTTAGCCGTAAATCGAAAATAATGGGGACACCGGAGCTGTTCGAAGCGCCGAGCGCGCCGCGTACGCCCGAATATTTTCAAAGTCCCAACGTACCGATCAAGAGTAAAGTACCATTTTCCTACATTAGATTTCGTTCTAAATACTTAATCCCTATGTAAAAACGTTAGTTAAGCAAGAATATCGTATTTTTAAAAAAATCTAATGATAGGATTTCCCAGAAAATTGAAAAAACCGAAAAATGTCAAGAGTAAAGTGCCATTTTCTGACATTAGATTTCGTTCTAAATGCTTAATCCCTATGTAGAAACGTTAGTTAAGCAAGAATATCGTATTTTTAAAAAAATCTAATGATAGGATTTCCCAGAAAATTGAAAAAACCGAAAAATGTCAAGAGTAAAGTGCCATTTTCTGACATTAGATTTCGTTCTAAATGCTTAATCCCTATGTAGAAACGTTAGTTAAGCAAGAATATCGTATTCTTAAAAAAATCTAATGATAGGATTTTTCAGAAAATTGAAAAAACCGTAAAATGTCAAGAGTAAAGTGCCCTTATTTTAAACAATGTATCGTTCTAAATGCTTAATCCCTATGTAAAAAAGTTATTTTAGCAGGAATATGTTATTGAATAAAATGAGAAAAATTTATTTTAGCCGTAAATCGAAAATAATGGATCGAGCGAATCGGTCGATTGCGCCGAGACGCGCTATGATGCAACAGACGAGCGATTGGAACGCCCGAATATTTTCAAAGTCCCAACGTACCGATCAAGAGTAAAGTACCATTTTCCTACATTAGATTTCGTTCTAAATACTTAATCCCTATGTAAAAACGTTAGTTAAGCAAGAATATCGTATTTTTAAAAAAATCTAATGATAGGATTTTCCAGAAAATTGAAAAAACCGAAAAATGTCAAGAGTAAAGTGCCATTTTCTGACATTAGATTTCGTTCTAAATGCTTAATCCCTATGTAGAAACGTTAGTTAAGCAAGAATATCGTATTTTTAAAAAAATCTAATGATAGGATTTTTCAGAAAATTGAAAAAACCGTAAAATGTCAAGAGTAAAGTGCCCTTATTTTAAACAATGTATCGTTCTAAATGCTTAATCCCTATGTAAAAAAGTTATTTTAGCAGGAATATGTTATTGAAAAAAATTAGAAAAATTTATTTTAGCCGTAAATCGAAAATAATGG
The DNA here is from genome assembly GCF_051020955.1 of Megalopta genalis. Classification (NCBI taxonomy): domain Eukaryota; kingdom Metazoa; phylum Arthropoda; class Insecta; order Hymenoptera; family Halictidae; genus Megalopta; species Megalopta genalis. The sequence goes on from NW_027476116.1 coordinate 723,544, forward strand.
GGACACCGGAGCTGTTCGAAGCGCCGAGCGCGCCGCGTACGCCCGAATATTTTCAAAGTCCCAACGTACCGATCAAGAGTAAAGTACCATTTTCCTACATTAGATTTCGTTCTAAATACTTAATCCCTATGTAAAAACGTTAGTTAAGCAAGAATATCGTATTTTTAAAAAAATCTAATGATAGGATTTCCCAGAAAATTGAAAAAACCGAAAAATGTCAAGAGTAAAGTGCCATTTTCTGACATTAGATTTCGTTCTAAATGCTTAATCCCTATGTAGAAACGTTAGTTAAGCAAGAATATCGTATTTTTAAAAAAATCTAATGATAGGATTTCCCAGAAAATTGAAAAAACCGAAAAATGTCAAGAGTAAAGTGCCATTTTCTGACATTAGATTTCGTTCTAAATGCTTAATCCCTATGTAGAAACGTTAGTTAAGCAAGAATATCGTATTCTTAAAAAAATCTAATGATAGGATTTTTCAGAAAATTGAAAAAACCGTAAAATGTCAAGAGTAAAGTGCCCTTATTTTAAACAATGTATCGTTCTAAATGCTTAATCCCTATGTAAAAAAGTTATTTTAGCAGGAATATGTTATTGAAAAAAATTAGAAAAATTTATTTTAGCCGTAAATCGAAAATAATGGGGACACCGGAGCTGTTCGAAGCGCCGAGCGCGCCGCGTACGCCCGAATATTTTCAAAGTCCCAACGTACCGATCAAGAGTAAAGTACCATTTTCCTACATTAGATTTCGTTCTAAATACTTAATCCCTATGTAAAAACGTTAGTTAAGCAAGAATATCGTATTTTTAAAAAAATCTAATGATAGGATTTTCCAGAAAATTGAAAAAACCGAAAAATGTCAAGAGTAAAGTGCCATTTTCTGACATTAGATTTCGTTCTAAATGCTTAATCCCTATGTAGAAACGTTAGTTAAGCAAGAATATCGTATTCTTAAAAAAATCTAATGATAGGATTTTTCAGAAAATTGAAAAAACCGTAAAATGTCAAGAGTAAAGTGCCCTTATTTTAAACAATGTATCGTTCTAAATGCTTAATCCCTATGTAAAAAAGTTATTTAAGCAGGAATATGTTATTGAATAAAATCAGAAAAATTTATTTTAGCCGTAAATCGAAAATAATGGATCGAGCGAATCGGTCGATTGCGCCGAGACGCGCTATGATGCAACAGACGAGCGATTGGAACGCCCGAATATTTTCAAAGTCCCAACGTACCGATCAAGAGTAAAGTACCATTTTCCTACATTAGATTTCGTTCTAAATGCTTAATCCCTATGTAAAAACGTTAGTTAAGCAAGAATATCGTATTTTTAAAAAAATCTAAAGATAGGATTTCCCAGAAAATTGAAAAAACCGAAAAATGTCAAGAGTAAAGTGCCATTTTCTGACAATAGATTTCGTTCTAAATGCTTAATCCCTATGTAGAAACGTTAGTTAAGCAAGAATATCGTATTCTTAAAAAAATCTAATGATAGGATTTTTCAGAAAATTGAAAAAACCGTAAAATGTCAAGAGTAAAGTGCCCTTATTTTAAACAATGTATCGTTCTAAATGCTTAATCCCTATGTAAAAAAGTTATTTTAGCAGGAATATGTTATTGAAAAAAATTAGAAAAATTTATTTTAGCCGTAAATCGAAAATAATGGGGACACCGGAGCTGTTCGAAGCGCCGAGCGCGCCGCGTACGCCCGAATATTTTCAAAGTCCCAACGTACCGATCAAGAGTAAAGTACCATTTTCCTACATTAGATTTCGTTCTAAATACTTAATCCCTATGTAAAAACGTTAGTTAAGCAAGAATATCGTATTTTTAAAAAAATCTAATGATAGGATTTCCCAGAAAATTGAAAAAACCGAAAAATGTCAAGAGTAAAGTGCCATTTTCTGACATTAGATTTCGTTCTAAATGCTTAATCCCTATGTAGAAACGTTAGCTAAGCAAGAATATCGTATTTTTAAAAAAATCTAATGATAGGATTTTTCAGAAAATTGAAAAAACCGTAAAATGTCAAGAGTAAAGTGCCCTTATTTTAAACAATGTATCGTTCTAAATGCTTAATCCCTATGTAAAAAAGTTATTTTAGCAGGAATATGTTATTGAATAAAATGAGAAAAATTTATTTTAGCCGTAAATCGAAAATAATGGATCGAGCGAATCGGTCGATTGCGCCGAGACGCGCTATGATGCAACAGACGAGCGATTGGAACGCCCGAATATTTTCAAAGTCCCAACGTACCGATCAAGAGTAAAGTACCATTTTCCTACATTAGATTTCGTTCTAAATACTTAATCCCTATGTAAAAACGTTAGTTAAGCAAGAATATCGTATTTTTAAAAAAATCTAATGATAGGATTTTCCAGAAAATTGAAAAAACCGAAAAATGTCAAGAGTAAAGTGCCATTTTCTGACATTAGATTTCGTTCTAAATGCTTAATCCCTATGTAGAAACGTTAGTTAAGCAAGAATATCGTATTTTTAAAAAAATCTAATGATAGGATTTTTCAGAAAATTGAAAAAACCGTAAAATGTCAAGAGTAAAGTGCCCTTATTTTAAACAATGTATCGTTCTAAATGCTTAATCCCTATGTAAAAAAGTTATTTTAGCAGGAATATGTTATTGAAAAAAATTAGAAAAATTTATTTTAGCCGTAAATCGAAAATAATGGGGACACCGGAGCTGTTCGAAGCGCCGAGCGCGCCGCGTACGCCCGAATATTTTCAAAGTCCCAACGTACCGATCAAGAGTAAAGTACCATTTTCCTACATTAGATTTCGTTCTAAATACTTAATCCCTATGTAAAAACGTTAGTTAAGCAAGAATATCGTATTTTTAAAAAAATCTAATGATAGGATTTCCCAGAAAATTGAAAAAACCGAAAAATGTCAAGAGTAAAGTGCCATTTTCTGACATTAGATTTCGTTCTAAATGCTTAATCCCTATGTAGAAACGTTAGTTAAGCAAGAATATCGTATTTTTAAAAAAATCTAATGATAGGATTTCCCAGAAAATTGAAAAAACCGAAAAATGTCAAGAGTAAAGTGCCATTTTCTGACATTAGATTTCGTTCTAAATGCTTAATCCCTATGTAGAAACGTTAGTTAAGCAAGAATATCGTATTCTTAAAAAAATCTAATGATAGGATTTTTCAGAAAATTGAAAAAACCGTAAAATGTCAAGAGTAAAGTGCCCTTATTTTAAACAATGTATCGTTCTAAATGCTTAATCCCTATGTAAAAAAGTTATTTTAGCAGGAATATGTTATTGAATAAAATGAGAAAAATTTATTTTAGCCGTAAATCGAAAATAATGGATCGAGCGAATCGGTCGATTGCGCCGAGACGCGCTATGATGCAACAGACGAGCGATTGGAACGCCCGAATATTTTCAAAGTCCCAACGTACCGATCAAGAGTAAAGTACCATTTTCCTACATTAGATTTCGTTCTAAATACTTAATCCCTATGTAAAAACGTTAGTTAAGCAAGAATATCGTATTTTTAAAAAAATCTAATGATAGGATTTTCCAGAAAATTGAAAAAACCGAAAAATGTCAAGAGTAAAGTGCCATTTTCTGACATTAGATTTCGTTCTAAATGCTTAATCCCTATGTAGAAACGTTAGTTAAGCAAGAATATCGTATTTTTAAAAAAATCTAATGATAGGATTTTTCAGAAAATTGAAAAAACCGTAAAATGTCAAGAGTAAAGTGCCCTTATTTTAAACAATGTATCGTTCTAAATGCTTAATCCCTATGTAAAAAAGTTATTTTAGCAGGAATATGTTATTGAAAAAAATTAGAAAAATTTATTTTAGCCGTAAATCGAAAATAATGGGGACACCGGAGCTGTTCGAAGCGCCGAGCGCGCCGCGTACGCCCGAATATTTTCAAAGTCCCAACGTACCGATCAAGAGTAAAGTACCATTTTCCTACATTAGATTTCGTTCTAAATACTTAATCCCTATGTAAAAACGTTAGTTAAGCAAGAATATCGTATTTTTAAAAAAATCTAATGATAGGATTTCCCAGAAAATTGAAAAAACCGAAAAATGTCAAGAGTAAAGTGCCATTTTCTGACATTAGATTTCGTTCTAAATGCTTAATCCCTATGTAGAAACGTTAGTTAAGCAAGAATATCGTATTTTTAAAAAAATCTAATGATAGGATTTCCCAGAAAATTGAAAAAACCGAAAAATGTCAAGAGTAAAGTGCCATTTTCTGACATTAGATTTCGTTCTAAATGCTTAATCCCTATGTAGAAACGTTAGTTAAGCAAGAATATCGTATTCTTAAAAAAATCTAATGATAGGATTTTTCAGAAAATTGAAAAAACCGTAAAATGTCAAGAGTAAAGTGCCCTTATTTTAAACAATGTATCGTTCTAAATGCTTAATCCCTATGTAAAAAAGTTATTTTAGCAGGAATATGTTATTGAAAAAAATTAGAAAAATTTATTTTAGCCGTAAATCGAAAATAATGGGGACACCGGAGCTGTTCGAAGCGCCGAGCGCGCCGCGTACGCCCGAATATTTTCAAAGTCCCAACGTACCGATCAAGAGTAAAGTACCATTTTCCTACATTAGATTTCGTTCTAAATACTTAATCCCTATGTAAAAACGTTAGTTAAGCAAGAATATCGTATTTTTAAAAAAATCTAATGATAGGATTTTCCAGAAAATTGAAAAAACCGAAAAATGTCAAGAGTAAAGTGCCATTTTCTGACATTAGATTTCGTTCTAAATGCTTAATCCCTATGTAGAAACGTTAGTTAAGCAAGAATATCGTATTCTTAAAAAAATCTAATGATAGGATTTTTCAGAAAATTGAAAAAACCGTAAAATGTCAAGAGTAAAGTGCCCTTATTTTAAACAATGTATCGTTCTAAATGCTTAATCCCTATGTAAAAAAGTTATTTAAGCAGGAATATGTTATTGAATAAAATCAGAAAAATTTATTTTAGCCGTAAATCGAAAATAATGGATCGAGCGAATCGGTCGATTGCGCCGAGACGCGCTATGATGCAACAGACGAGCGATTGGAACGCCCGAATATTTTCAAAGTCCCAACGTACCGATCAAGAGTAAAGTACCATTTTCCTACATTAGATTTCGTTCTAAATGCTTAATCCCTATGTAAAAACGTTAGTTAAGCAAGAATATCGTATTTTTAAAAAAATCTAAAGATAGGATTTCCCAGAAAATTGAAAAAACCGAAAAATGTCAAGAGTAAAGTGCCATTTTCTGACAATAGATTTCGTTCTAAATGCTTAATCCCTATGTAGAAACGTTAGTTAAGCAAGAATATCGTATTCTTAAAAAAATCTAATGATAGGATTTTTCAGAAAATTGAAAAAACCGTAAAATGTCAAGAGTAAAGTGCCCTTATTTTAAACAATGTATCGTTCTAAATGCTTAATCCCTATGTAAAAAAGTTATTTTAGCAGGAATATGTTATTGAAAAAAATTAGAAAAATTTATTTTAGCCGTAAATCGAAAATAATGGGGACACCGGAGCTGTTCGAAGCGCCGAGCGCGCCGCGTACGCCCGAATATTTTCAAAGTCCCAACGTACCGATCAAGAGTAAAGTACCATTTTCCTACATTAGATTTCGTTCTAAATACTTAATCCCTATGTAAAAACGTTAGTTAAGCAAGAATATCGTATTTTTAAAAAAATCTAATGATAGGATTTCCCAGAAAATTGAAAAAACCGAAAAATGTCAAGAGTAAAGTGCCATTTTCTGACATTAGATTTCGTTCTAAATGCTTAATCCCTATGTAGAAACGTTAGCTAAGCAAGAATATCGTATTTTTAAAAAAATCTAATGATAGGATTTTTCAGAAAATTGAAAAAACCGTAAAATGTCAAGAGTAAAGTGCCCTTATTTTAAACAATGTATCGTTCTAAATGCTTAATCCCTATGTAAAAAAGTTATTTTAGCAGGAATATGTTATTGAATAAAATGAGAAAAATTTATTTTAGCCGTAAATCGAAAATAATGGATCGAGCGAATCGGTCGATTGCGCCGAGACGCGCTATGATGCAACAGACGAGCGATTGGAACGCCCGAATATTTTCAAAGTCCCAACGTACCGATCAAGAGTAAAGTACCATTTTCCTACATTAGATTTCGTTCTAAATGCTTAATCCCTATGTAAAAACGTTAGTTAAGCAAGAATATCGTATTTTTAAAAAAATCTAATGATAGGATTTCCCAGAAAATTGAAAAAACCGTAAAATGTCAAGACTAAAGTGCCATTTTCTGACATTAGATTTCGTTCTAAATGCTTAATCCCTATGTAGAAACGTTAGTTAAGCAAGAATATCGTATTTTTAAAAAAATCTAATGATAGGATTTTTCAGAAAATTGAAAAAACCGTAAAATGTCAAGAGTAAAGTGCCCTTATTTTAAACAATGTATCGTTCTAAATGCTTAATCCCTATGTAAAAAAGTTATTTTAGCAGGAATATGTTATTGAATAAAATGAGAAAAATTTATTTTAGCCGTAAATCGAAAATAATGGATCGAGCGAATCGGTCGATTGCGCCGAGACGCGCTATGATGCAACAGACGAGCGATTGGAACGCCCGAATATTTTCAAAGTCCCAACGTACCGATCAAGAGTAAAGTACCATTTTCCTACATTAGATTTCGTTCTAAATACTTAATCCCTATGTAAAAACGTTAGTTAAGCAAGAATATCGTATTTTTAAAAAAATCTAATGATAGGATTTTCCAGAAAATTGAAAAAACCGAAAAATGTCAAGAGTAAAGTGCCATTTTCTGACATTAGATTTCGTTCTAAATGCTTAATCCCTATGTAGAAACGTTAGTTAAGCAAGAATATCGTATTTTTAAAAAAATCTAATGATAGGATTTTTCAGAAAATTGAAAAAACCGTAAAATGTCAAGAGTAAAGTGCCCTTATTTTAAACAATGTATCGTTCTAAATGCTTAATCCCTATGTAAAAAAGTTATTTTAGCAGGAATATGTTATTGAAAAAAATTAGAAAAATTTATTTTAGCCGTAAATCGAAAATAATGGGGACACCGGAGCTGTTCGAAGCGCCGAGCGCGCCGCGTACGCCCGAATATTTTCAAAGTCCCAACGTACCGATCAAGAGTAAAGTACCATTTTCCTACATTAGATTTCGTTCTAAATACTTAATCCCTATGTAAAAACGTTAGTTAAGCAAGAATATCGTATTTTTAAAAAAATCTAATGATAGGATTTTCCAGAAAATTGAAAAAACCGAAAAATGTCAAGAGTAAAGTGCCATTTTCTGACATTAGATTTCGTTCTAAATGCTTAATCCCTATGTAGAAACGTTAGTTAAGCAAGAATATCGTATTCTTAAAAAAATCTAATGATAGGATTTTTCAGAAAATTGAAAAAACCGTAAAATGTCAAGAGTAAAGTGCCCTTATTTTAAACAATGTATCGTTCTAAATGCTTAATCCCTATGTAAAAAAGTTATTTAAGCAAGAATATGTTATTGAATAAAATGAGAAAAATTTATTTTAGCCGTAAATCGAAAATAATGGATCGAGCGAATCGGTCGATTGCGCCGAGACGCGCCATGATGCAACAGACGAGCGATTGGAACGCCCGAATATTTTCAAAGTCCCAACGTACCGATCAAGAGTAAAGTACCATTTTCCTACATTAGATTTCGTTCTAAATACTTAATCCCTATGTAAAAACGTTAGTTAAGCAAGAATATCGTATTTTTAAAAAAATCTAATGATAGGATTTTCCAGAAAATTGAAAAAACCGAAAAATGTCAAGAGTAAAGTGCCATTTTCTGACATTAGATTTCGTTCTAAATGCTTAATCCCTATGTAGAAACGTTAGTTAAGCAAGAATATCGTATTCTTAAAAAAATCTAATGATAGGATTTTTCAGAAAATTGAAAAAACCGTAAAATGTCAAGAGTAAAGTGCCCTTATTTTAAACAATGTATCGTTCTAAATGCTTAATCCCTATGTAAAAAAGTAATTTAAGCAAGAATATGTTATTGAATAAAATGAGAAAAATTTATTTTAGCCGTAAATCGAAAATAATGGATCGAGCGAATCGGTCGATTGCGCCGAGACGCGCCATGATGCAACAGACGAGCGATTGGAACGCCCGAATATTTTCAAAGTCCCAACGTACCGATCAAGAGTAAAGTACCATTTTCCTACATTAGATTTCGTTCTAAATGCTTAATCCCTATGTAAAAACGTTAGTTAAGCAAGAATATCGTATTTTTAAAAAAATCTAATGATAGGATTTCCCAGAAAATTGAAAAAACCGAAAAATGTCAAGAGTAAAGTGCCATTTTCTGACATTAGATTTCGTTCTAAATGCTTAATCCCTATGTAGAAACGTTAGTTAAGCAAGAATATCGTATTTTTAAAAAAATCTAATGATAGGATTTTTCAGAAAATTGAAAAAACCGTAAAATGTCAAGAGTAAAGTGCCCTTATTTTAAACAATGTATCGTTCTAAATGCTTAATCCCTATGTAAAAAAGTTATTTTAGCAGGAATATGTTATTGAATAAAATGAGAAAAATTTATTTTAGCCGTAAATCGAAAATAATGGATCGAGCGAATCGGTCGATTGCGCCGAGACGCGCTATGATGCAACAGACGAGCGATTGGAACGCCCGAATATTTTCAAAGTCCCAACGTACCGATCAAGAGTAAAGTACCATTTTCCTACATTAGATTTCGTTCTAAATACTTAATCCCTATGTAAAAACGTTAGTTAAGCAAGATTATCGTATTTTTAAAAAAATCTAATGATAGGATTTTCCAGAAAATTGAAAAAACCGAAAAATGTCAAGAGTAAAGTGCCATTTTCTGACATTAGATTTCGTTCTAAATGCTTAATCCCTATGTAGAAACGTTAGTTAAGCAAGAATATCGTATTTTTAAAAAAATCTAATGATAGGATTTTTCAGAAAATTGAAAAAACCGTAAAATGTCAAGAGTAAAGTGCCCTTATTTTAAACAATGTATCGTTCTAAATGCTTAATCCCTATGTAAAAAAGTTATTTTAGCAGGAATATGTTATTGAAAAAAATTAGAAAAATTTATTTTAGCCGTAAATCGAAAATAATGGGGACACCGGAGCTGTTCGAAGCGCCGAGCGCGCCGCGTACGCCCGAATATTTTCAAAGTCCCAACGTACCGATCAAGAGTAAAGTACCATTTTCCTACATTAGATTTCGTTCTAAATACTTAATCCCTATGTAAAAACGTTAGTTAAGCAAGAATATCGTATTTTTAAAAAAATCTAATGATAGGATTTTCCAGAAAATTGAAAAAACCGAAAAATGTCAAGAGTAAAGTGCCATTTTCTGACATTAGATTTCGTTCTAAATGCTTAATCCCTATGTAGAAACGTTAGTTAAGCAAGAATATCGTATTCTTAAAAAAATCTAATGATAGGATTTTTCAGAAAATTGAAAAAACCGTAAAATGTCAAGAGTAAAGTGCCCTTATTTTAAACAATGTATCGTTCTAAATGCTTAATCCCTATGTAAAAAAGTTATTTAAGCAGGAATATGTTATTGAATAAAATCAGAAAAATTTATTTTAGCCGTAAATCGAAAATAATGGATCGAGCGAATCGGTCGATTGCGCCGAGACGCGCTATGATGCAACAGACGAGCGATTGGAACGCCCGAATATTTTCAAAGTCCCAACGTACCGATCAAGAGTAAAGTACCATTTTCCTACATTAGATTTCGTTCTAAATGCTTAATCCCTATGTAAAAACGTTAGTTAAGCAAGAATATCGTATTTTTAAAAAAATCTAATGATAGGATTTTCCAGAAAATTGAAAAAACCGAAAAATGTCAAGAGTAAAGTGCCATTTTCTGACATTAGATTTCGTTCTAAATGCTTAATCCCTATGTAGAAACGTTAGTTAAGCAAGAATATCGTATTCTTAAAAAAATCTAATGATAGGATTTTTCAGAAAATTGAAAAAACCGTAAAATGTCAAGAGTAAAGTGCCCTTATTTTAAACAATGTATCGTTCTAAATGCTTAATCCCTATGTAAAAAAGTAATTTAAGCAAGAATATGTTATTGAATAAAATGAGAAAAATTTATTTTAGCCGTAAATCGAAAATAATGGATCGAGCGAATCGGTCGATTGCGCCGAGACGCGCCATGATGCAACAGACGAGCGATTGGAACGCCCGAATATTTTCAAAGTCCCAACGTACCGATCAAGAGTAAAGTACCATTTTCCTACATTAGATTTCGTTCTAAATGCTTAATCCCTATGTAAAAACGTTAGTTAAGCAAGAATATCGTATTTTTAAAAAAATCTAATGATAGGATTTCCCAGAAAATTGAAAAAACCGAAAAATGTCAAGAGTAAAGTGCCATTTTCTGACATTAGATTTCGTTCTAAATGCTTAATCCCTATGTAGAAACGTTAGTTAAGCAAGAATATCGTATTTTTAAAAAAATCTAATGATAGGATTTTTCAGAAAATTGAAAAAACCGTAAAATGTCAAGAGTAAAGTGCCCTTATTTTAAACAATGTATCGTTCTAAATGCTTAATCCCTATGTAAAAAAGTTATTTAAGCAGGAATATGTTATTGAATAAAATCAGAAAAATTTATTTTAGCCGTAAATCGAAAATAATGGATCGAGCGAATCGGTCGATTGCGCCGAGACGCGCTATGATGCAACAGACGAGCGATTGGAACGCCCGAATATTTTCAAAGTCCCAACGTACCGATCAAGAGTAAAGTACCATTTTCCTACATTAGATTTCGTTCTAAATGCTTAATCCCTATGTAAAAACGTTAGTTAAGCAAGAATATCGTATTTTTAAAAAAATCTAATGATAGGATTTTCCAGAAAATTGAAAAAACCGAAAAATGTCAAGAGTAAAGTGCCATTTTCTGACATTAGATTTCGTTCTAAATGCTTAATCCCTATGTAGAAACGTTAGTTAAGCAAGAATATCGTATTCTTAAAAAAATCTAATGATAGGATTTTTCAGAAAATTGAAAAAACCGTAAAATGTCAAGAGTAAAGTGCCCTTATTTTAAACAATGTATCGTTCTAAATGCTTAATCCCTATGTAAAAAAGTAATTTAAGCAAGAATATGTTATTGAATAAAATGAGAAAAATTTATTTTAGCCGTAAATCGAAAATAATGGATCGAGCGAATCGGTCGATTGCGCCGAGACGCGCCATGATGCAACAGACGAGCGATTGGAACGCCCGAATATTTTCAAAGTCCCAACGTACCGATCAAGAGTAAAGTACCATTTTCCTACATTAGATTTCGTTCTAAATGCTTAATCCCTATGTAAAAACGTTAGTTAAGCAAGAATATCGTATTTTTAAAAAAATCTAATGATAGGATTTCCCAGAAAATTGAAAAAACCGAAAAATGTCAAGAGTAAAGTGCCATTTTCTGACATTAGATTTCGTTCTAAATGCTTAATCCCTATGTAGAAACGTTAGTTAAGCAAGAATATCGTATTTTTAAAAAAATCTAATGATAGGATTTTTCAGAAAATTGAAAAAACCGTAAAATGTCAAGAGTAAAGTGCCCTTATTTTAAACAATGTATCGTTCTAAATGCTTAATCCCTATGTAAAAAAGTTATTTTAGCAGGAATATGTTATTGAATAAAATGAGAAAAATTTATTTTAGCCGTAAATCGAAAATAATGGATCGAGCGAATCGGTCGATTGCGCCGAGACGCGCTATGATGCAACAGACGAGCGATTGGAACGCCCGAATATTTTCAAAGTCCCAACGTACCGATCAAGAGTAAAGTACCATTTTCCTACATTAGATTTCGTTCTAAATACTTAATCCCTATGTAAAAACGTTAGTTAAGCAAGAATATCGTATTTTTAAAAAAATCTAATGATAGGATTTCCCAGAAAATTGAAAAAACCGAAAAATGTCAAGAGTAAAGTGCCATTTTCTGACATTAGATTTCGTTCTAAATGCTTAATCCCTATGTAGAAACGTTAGTTAAGCAAGAATATCGTATTTTTAAAAAAATCTAATGATAGGATTTTTCAGAAAATTGAAAAAACCGTAAAATGTCAAGAGTAAAGTGCCCTTATTTTAAACAATGTATCGTTCTAAATGCTTAATCCCTATGTAAAAAAGTTATTTTAGCAGGAATATGTTATTGAAAAAAATTAGAAAAATTTATTTTAGCCGTAAATCGAAAATAATGGGGACACCGGAGCTGTTCGAAGCGCCGAGCGCGCCGCGTACGCCCGAATATTTTCAAAGTCCCAACGTACCGATCAAGAGTAAAGTACCATTTTCCTACATTAGATTTCGTTCTAAATACTTAATCCCTATGTAAAAACGTTAGTTAAGCAAGAATATCGTATTTTTAAAAAAATCTAATGATAGGATTTTCCAGAAAATTGAAAAAACCGAAAAATGTCAAGAGTAAAGTGCCATTTTCTGACATTAGATTTCGTTCTAAATGCTTAATCCCTATGTAGAAACGTTAGTTAAGCAAGAATATCGTATTCTTAAAAAAATCTAATGATAGGATTTTTCAGAAAATTGAAAAAACCGTAAAATGTCAAGAGTAAAGTGCCCTTATTTTAAACAATGTATCGTTCTAAATGCTTAATCCCTATGTAAAAAAGTTATTTAAGCAGGAATATGTTATTGAATAAAATCAGAAAAATTTATTTTAGCCGTAAATCGAAAATAATGGATCGAGCGAATCGGTCGATTGCGCCGAGACGCGCTATGATGCAACAGACGAGCGATTGGAACGCCCGAATATTTTCAAAGTCCCAACGTACCGATCAAGAGTAAAGTACCATTTTCCTACATTAGATTTCGTTCTAAATGCTTAATCCCTATGTAAAAACGTTAGTTAAGCAAGAATATCGTATTTTTAAAAAAATCTAAAGATAGGATTTCCCAGAAAATTGAAAAAACCGTAAAATGTCAAGACTAAAGTGCCATTTTCTGACATTAGATTTCGTTCTAAATGCTTAATCCCTATGTAGAAACGTTAGTTAAGCAAGAATATCGTATTTTTAAAAAAATCTAATGATAGGATTTTTCAGAAAATTGAAAAAACCGTAAAATGTCAAGAGTAAAGTGCCCTTATTTTAAACAATGTATCGTTCTAAATGCTTAATCCCTATGTAAAAAAGTTATTTTAGCAGGAATATGTTATTGAAAAAAATTAGAAAAATTTATTTTAGCCGTAAATCGAAAATAATGGGGACACCGGAGCTGTTCGAAGCGCCGAGCGCGCCGCGTACGCCCGAATATTTTCAAAGTCCCAACGTACCGATCAAGAGTAAAGTACCATTTTCCTACATTAGATTTCGTTCTAAATACTTAATCCCTATGTAAAAACGTTAGTTAAGCAAGAATATCGTATTTTTAAAAAAATCTAATGATAGGATTTCCCAGAAAATTGAAAAAACCGAAAAATGTCAAGAGTAAAGTGCCATTTTCTGACATTAGATTTCGTTCTAAATGCTTAATCCCTATGTAGAAACGTTAGTTAAGCAAGAATATCGTATTCTTAAAAAAATCTAATGATAGGATTTTTCAGAAAATTGAAAAAACCGTAAAATGTCAAGAGTAAAGTGCCCTTATTTTAAACAATGTATCGTTCTAAATGCTTAATCCCTATGTAAAAAAGTTATTTAAGCAGGAATATGTTATTGAATAAAATGAGAAAAATTTATTTTAGCCGTAAATCGAAAATAATGGATCGAGCGAATCGGTCGATTGCGCCGAGACGCGCCATGATGCAACAGACGAGCGATTGGAACGCCCGAATATTTTCAAAGTCCCAACGTACCGATCAAGAGTAAAGTACCATTTTCCTACATTAGATTTCGTTCTAAATGCTTAATCCCTATGTAAAAACGTTAGTTAAGCAAGAATATCGTATTTTTAAAAAAATCTAATGATAGGATTTCCCAGAAAATTGAAAAAACCGAAAAATGTCAAGAGTAAAGTGCCATTTTCTGACATTAGATTTCGTTCTAAATGCTTAATCCCTATGTAGAAACGTTAGTTAAGCAAGAATATCGTATTTTTAAAAAAATCTAATGATAGGATTTTTCAGAAAATTGAAAAAACCGTAAAATGTCAAGAGTAAAGTGCCCTTATTTTAAACAATGTATCGTTCTAAATGCTTAATCCCTATGTAAAAAAGTTATTTTAGCAGGAATATGTTATTGAATAAAATGAGAAAAATTTATTTTAGCCGTAAATCGAAAATAATGGATCGAGCGAATCGGTCGATTGCGCCGAGACGCGCTATGATGCAACAGACGAGCGATTGGAACGCCCGAATATTTTCAAAGTCCCAACGTACCGATCAAGAGTAAAGTACCATTTTCCTACATTAGATTTCGTTCTAAATACTTAATCCCTATGTAAAAACGTTAGTTAAGCAAGAATATCGTATTTTTAAAAAAATCTAATGATAGGATTTCCCAGAAAATTGAAAAAACCGAAAAATGTCAAGAGTAAAGTGCCATTTTCTGACATTAGATTTCGTTCTAAATGCTTAATCCCTATGTAGAAACGTTAGTTAAGCAAGAATATCGTATTTTTAAAAAAATCTAATGATAGGATTTTTCAGAAAATTGAAAAAACCGTAAAATGTCAAGAGTAAAGTGCCCTTATTTTAAACAATGTATCGTTCTAAATGCTTAATCCCTATGTAAAAAAGTTATTTTAGCAGGAATATGTTATTGAAAAAAATTAGAAAAATTTATTTTAGCCGTAAATCGAAAATAATGGGGACACCGGAGCTGTTCGAAGCGCCGAGCGCGCCGCGTACGCCCGAATATTTTCAAAGTCCCAACGTACCGATCAAGAGTAAAGTACCATTTTCCTACATTAGATTTCGTTCTAAATACTTAATCCCTATGTAAAAACGTTAGTTAAGCAAGAATATCGTATTTTTAAAAAAATCTAATGATAGGATTTTCCAGAAAATTGAAAAAACCGAAAAATGTCAAGAGTAAAGTGCCATTTTCTGACATTAGATTTCGTTCTAAATGCTTAATCCCTATGTAGAAACGTTAGTTAAGCAAGAATATCGTATTCTTAAAAAAATCTAATGATAGGATTTTTCAGAAAATTGAAAAAACCGTAAAATGTCAAGAGTAAAGTGCCCTTATTTTAAACAATGTATCGTTCTAAATGCTTAATCCCTACGTAAAAAAGTTATTTAAGCAGGAATATGTTATTGAATAAAATCAGAAAAATTTATTTTAGCCGTAAATCGAAAATAATGGATCGAGCGAATCGGTCGATTGCGCCGAGACGCGCTATGATGCAACAGACGAGCGATTGGAACGCCCGAATATTTTCAAAGTCCCAACGTACCGATCAAGAGTAAAGTACCATTTTCCTACATTAGATTTCGTTCTAAATGCTTAATCCCTATGTAAAAACGTTAGTTAAGCAAGAATATCGTATTTTTAAAAAAATCTAAAGATAGGATTTCCCAGAAAATTGAAAAAACCGTAAAATGTCAAGACTAAAGTGCCATTTTCTGACATTAGATTTCGTTCTAAATGCTTAATCCCTATGTAGAAACGTTAGTTAAGCAAGAATATCGTATTTTTAAAAAAATCTAATGATAGGATTTTTCAGAAAATTGAAAAAACCGTAAAATGTCAAGAGTAAAGTGCCCTTATTTTAAACAATGTATCGTTCTAAATGCTTAATCCCTATGTAAAAAAGTTATTTTAGCAGGAATATGTTATTGAAAAAAATTAGAAAAATTTATTTTAGCCGTAAATCGAAAATAATGGGGACACCGGAGCTGTTCGAAGCGCCGAGCGCGCCGCGTACGCCCGAATATTTTCAAAGTCCCAACGTACCGATCAAGAGTAAAGTACCATTTTCCTACATTAGATTTCGTTCTAAATACTTAATCCCTATGTAAAAACGTTAGTTAAGCAAGAATATCGTATTTTTAAAAAAATCTAATGATAGGATTTCCCAGAAAATTGAAAAAACCGAAAAATGTCAAGAGTAAAGTGCCATTTTCTGACATTAGATTTCGTTCTAAATGCTTAATCCCTATGTAGAAACGTTAGTTAAGCAAGAATATCGTATTCTTAAAAAAATCTAATGATAGGATTTTTCAGAAAATTGAAAAAACCGTAAAATGTCAAGAGTAAAGTGCCCTTATTTTAAACAATGTATCGTTCTAAATGCTTAATCCCTATGTAAAAAAGTTATTTAAGCAGGAATATGTTATTGAATAAAATGAGAAAAATTTATTTTAGCCGTAAATCGAAAATAATGGATCGAGCGAATCGGTCGATTGCGCCGAGACGCGCCATGATGCAACAGACGAGCGTTTGGAACGCCCGAATATTTTCAAAGTCCCAACGTACCGATCAAGAGTAAAGTACCATTTTCCTACATTAGATTTCGTTCTAAATGCTTAATCCCTATGTAAAAACGTTAGTTAAGCAAGAATATCGTATTTTTAAAAAAATCTAATGATAGGATTTCCCAGAAAATTGAAAAAACCGTAAAATGTCAAGACTAAAGTGCCATTTTCTGACATTAGATTTCGTTCTAAATGCTTAATCCCTATGTAGAAACGTTAGTTAAGCAAGAATATCGTATTTTTAAAAAAATCTAATGATAGGATTTTTCAGAAAATTGAAAAAACCGAAAAATGTCAAGAGTAAAGTGCCATTTTCTGACAATAGATTTCGTTCTAAATGCTTAATCCCTATGTAGAAACGTTAGTTAAGCAAGAATATCGTATTTTTAAAAAAATCTAATGATAGGATTTCCCAGAAAATTGAAAAAACCGAAAAATGTCAAGAGTAAAGTGCCATTTTCTGACATTAGATTTCGTTCTAAATGCTTAATCCCTATGTAGAAACGTTAGTTAAGCAAGAATATCGTATTCTTAAAAAAATCTAATGATAGGATTTTTCAGAAAATTGAAAAAACCGTAAAATGTCAAGAGTAAAGTGCCCTTATTTTAAACAATGTATCGTTCTAAATGCTTAATCCCTATGTAAAAAAGTTATTTAAGCAGGAATATGTTATTGAATAAAATGAGAAAAATTTATTTTAGCCGTAAATCGAAAATAATGGATCGAGCGAATCGGTCGATTGCGCCGAGACGCGCCATGATGCAACAGACGAGCGATTGGAACGCCCGAATATTTTCAAAGTCCCAACGTACCGATCAAGAGTAAAGTACCATTTTCCTACATTAGATTTCGTTCTAAATGCTTAATCCCTATGTAAAAACGTTAGTTAAGCAAGAATATCGTATTTTTAAAAAAATCTAATGATAGGATTTCCCAGAAAATTGAAAAAACCGTAAAATGTCAAGACTAAAGTGCCATTTTCTGACATTAGATTTCGTTCTAAATGCTTAATCCCTATGTAGAAACGTTAGTTAAGCAAGAATATCGTATTTTTAAAAAAATCTAATGATAGGATTTTTCAGAAAATTGAAAAAACCGAAAAATGTCAAGAGTAAAGTGCCATTTTCTGACAATAGATTTCGTTCTAAATGCTTAATCCCTATGTAGAAACGTTAGTTAAGCAAGAATATCGTATTCTTAAAAAAATCTAATGATAGGATTTTTCAGAAAATTGAAAAAACCGTAAAATGTCAAGAGTAAAGTGCCCTTATTTTAAACAATGTATCGTTCTAAATGCTTAATCCCTATGTAAAAAAGTTATTTTAGCAGGAATATGTTATTGAAAAAAATTAGAAAAATTTATTTTAGCCGTAAATCGAAAATAATGGGGACACCGGAGCTGTTCGAAGCGCCGAGCGCGCCGCGTACGCCCGAATATTTTCAAAGTCCCAACGTACCGATCAAGAGTAAAGTACCATTTTCCTACATTAGATTTCGTTCTAAATACTTAATCCCTATGTAAAAACGTTAGTTAAGCAAGAATATCGTATTTTTAAAAAAATCTAATGATAGGATTTCCCAGAAAATTGAAAAAACCGAAAAATGTCAAGAGTAAAGTGCCATTTTCTGACATTAGATTTCGTTCTAAATGCTTAATCCCTATGTAGAAACGTTAGCTAAGCAAGAATATCGTATTTTTAAAAAAATCTAATGATAGGATTTTTCAGAAAATTGAAAAAACCGTAAAATGTCAAGAGTAAAGTGCCCTTATTTTAAACAATGTATCGTTCTAAATGCTTAATCCCTATGTAAAAAAGTTATTTTAGCAGGAATATGTTATTGAATAAAATGAGAAAAATTTATTTTAGCCGTAAATCGAAAATAATGGATCGAGCGAATCGGTCGATTGCGCCGAGACGCGCTATGATGCAACAGACGAGCGATTGGAACGCCCGAATATTTTCAAAGTCCCAACGTACCGATCAAGAGTAAAGTACCATTTTCCTACATTAGATTTCGTTCTAAATGCTTAATCCCTATGTAAAAACGTTAGTTAAGCAAGAATATCGTATTTTTAAAAAAATCTAATGATAGGATTTCCCAGAAAATTGAAAAAACCGTAAAATGTCAAGACTAAAGTGCCATTTTCTGACATTAGATTTCGTTCTAAATGCTTAATCCCTATGTAGAAACGTTAGTTAAGCAAGAATATCGTATTTTTAAAAAAATCTAATGATAGGATTTTTCAGAAAATTGAAAAAACCGAAAAATGTCAAGAGTAAAGTGCCATTTTCTGACAATAGATTTCGTTCTAAATGCTTAATCCCTATGTAGAAACGTTAGTTAAGCAAGAATATCGTATTCTTAAAAAAATCTAATGATAGGATTTTCCAGAAAATTGAAAAAACCGAAAAATGTCAAGAGTAAAGTGCCATTTTCTGACATTAGATTTCGTTCTAAATGCTTAATCCCTATGTAGAAACGTTAGTTAAGCAAGAATATCGTATTCTTAAAAAAATCTAATGATAGGATTTTTCAGAAAATTGAAAAAACCGTAAAATGTCAAGAGTAAAGTGCCCTTATTTTAAACAATGTATCGTTCTAAATGCTTAATCCCTATGTAAAAAAGTAATTTAAGCAAGAATATGTTATTGAATAAAATGAGAAAAATTTATTTTAGCCGTAAATCGAAAATAATGGATCGAGCGAATCGGTCGATTGCGCCGAGACGCGCCATGATGCAACAGACGAGCGATTGGAACGCCCGAATATTTTCAAAGTCCCAACGTACCGATCAAGAGTAAAGTACCATTTTCCTACATTAGATTTCGTTCTAAATGCTTAATCCCTATGTAAAAACGTTAGTTAAGCAAGAATATCGTATTTTTAAAAAAATCTAATGATAGGATTTCCCAGAAAATTGAAAAAACCGAAAAATGTCAAGAGTAAAGTGCCATTTTCTGACATTAGATTTCGTTCTAAATGCTTAATCCCTATGTAGAAACGTTAGTTAAGCAAGAATATCGTATTTTTAAAAAAATCTAATGATAGGATTTTTCAGAAAATTGAAAAAACCGTAAAATGTCAAGAGTAAAGTGCCCTTATTTTAAACAATGTATCGTTCTAAATGCTTAATCCCTATGTAAAAAAGTTATTTTAGCAGGAATATGTTATTGAATAAAATGAGAAAAATTTATTTTAGCCGTAAATCGAAAATAATGGATCGAGCGAATCGGTCGATTGCGCCGAGACGCGCTATGATGCAACAGACGAGCGATTGGAACGCCCGAATATTTTCAAAGTCCCAACGTACCGATCAAGAGTAAAGTACCATTTTCCTACATTAGATTTCGTTCTAAATACTTAATCCCTATGTAAAAACGTTAGTTAAGCAAGAATATCGTATTTTTAAAAAAATCTAATGATAGGATTTCCCAGAAAATTGAAAAAACCGAAAAATGTCAAGAGTAAAGTGCCATTTTCTGACATTAGATTTCGTTCTAAATGCTTAATCCCTATGTAGAAACGTTAGTTAAGCAAGAATATCGTATTTTTAAAAAAATCTAATGATAGGATTTTTCAGAAAATTGAAAAAACCGTAAAATGTCAAGAGTAAAGTGCCCTTATTTTAAACAATGTATCGTTCTAAATGCTTAATCCCTATGTAAAAAAGTTATTTTAGCAGGAATATGTTATTGAAAAAAATTAGAAAAATTTATTTTAGCCGTAAATCGAAAATAATGGGGACACCGGAGCTGTTCGAAGCGCCGAGCGCGCCGCGTACGCCCGAATATTTTCAAAGTCCCAACGTACCGATCAAGAGTAAAGTACCATTTTCCTACATTAGATTTCGTTCTAAATACTTAATCCCTATGTAAAAACGTTAGTTAAGCAAGAATATCGTATTTTTAAAAAAATCTAATGATAGGATTTTCCAGAAAATTGAAAAAACCGAAAAATGTCAAGAGTAAAGTGCCATTTTCTGACATTAGATTTCGTTCTAAATGCTTAATCCCTATGTAGAAACGTTAGTTAAGCAAGAATATCGTATTCTTAAAAAAATCTAATGATAGGATTTTTCAGAAAATTGAAAAAACCGTAAAATGTCAAGAGTAAAGTGCCCTTATTTTAAACAATGTATCGTTCTAAATGCTTAATCCCTATGTAAAAAAGTTATTTAAGCAGGAATATGTTATTGAATAAAATCAGAAAAATTTATTTTAGCCGTAAATCGAAAATAATGGATCGAGCGAATCGGTCGATTGCGCCGAGACGCGCTATGATGCAACAGACGAGCGATTGGAACGCCCGAATATTTTCAAAGTCCCAACGTACCGATCAAGAGTAAAGTACCATTTTCCTACATTAGATTTCGTTCTAAATGCTTAATCCCTATGTAAAAACGTTAGTTAAGCAAGAATATCGTATTTTTAAAAAAATCTAATGATAGGATTTCCCAGAAAATTGAAAAAACCGTAAAATGTCAAGACTAAAGTGCCATTTTCTGACATTAGATTTCGTTCTAAATGCTTAATCCCTATGTAGAAACGTTAGTTAAGCAAGAATATCGTATTTTTAAAAAAATCTAATGATAGGATTTTTCAGAAAATTGAAAAAACCGAAAAATGTCAAGAGTAAAGTGCCATTTTCTGACAATAGATTTCGTTCTAAATGCTTAATCCCTATGTAGAAACGTTAGTTAAGCAAGAATATCGTATTCTTAAAAAAATCTAATGATAGGATTTTTCAGAAAATTGAAAAAACCGTAAAATGTCAAGAGTAAAGTGCCCTTATTTTAAACAATGTATCGTTCTAAATGCTTAATCCCTATGTAAAAAAGTTATTTTAGCAGGAATATGTTATTGAAAAAAATTAGAAAAATTTATTTTAGCCGTAAATCGAAAATAATGGGGACACCGGAGCTGTTCGAAGCGCCGAGCGCGCCGCGTACGCCCGAATATTTTCAAAGTCCCAACGTACCGATCAAGAGTAAAGTACCATTTTCCTACATTAGATTTCGTTCTAAATACTTAATCCCTATGTAAAAACGTTAGTTAAGCAAGAATATCGTATTTTTAAAAAAATCTAATGATAGGATTTCCCAGAAAATTGAAAAAACCGAAAAATGTCAAGAGTAAAGTGCCATTTTCTGACATTAGATTTCGTTCTAAATGCTTAATCCCTATGTAGAAACGTTAGCTAAGCAAGAATATCGTATTTTTAAAAAAATCTAATGATAGGATTTTTCAGAAAATTGAAAAAACCGTAAAATGTCAAGAGTAAAGTGCCCTTATTTTAAACAATGTATCGTTCTAAATGCTTAATCCCTATGTAAAAAAGTTATTTTAGCAGGAATATGTTATTGAATAAAATGAGAAAAATTTATTTTAGCCGTAAATCGAAAATAATGGATCGAGCGAATCGGTCGATTGCGCCGAGACGCGCTATGATGCAACAGACGAGCGATTGGAACGCCCGAATATTTTCAAAGTCCCAACGTACCGATCAAGAGTAAAGTACCATTTTCCTACATTAGATTTCGTTCTAAATGCTTAATCCCTATGTAAAAACGTTAGTTAAGCAAGAATATCGTATTTTTAAAAAAATCTAATGATAGGATTTCCCAGAAAATTGAAAAAACCGTAAAATGTCAAGACTAAAGTGCCATTTTCTGACATTAGATTTCGTTCTAAATGCTTAATCCCTATGTAGAAACGTTAGTTAAGCAAGAATATCGTATTTTTAAAAAAATCTAATGATAGGATTTTTCAGAAAATTGAAAAAACCGAAAAATGTCAAGAGTAAAGTGCCATTTTCTGACAATAGATTTCGTTCTAAATGCTTAATCCCTATGTAGAAACGTTAGTTAAGCAAGAATATCGTATTCTTAAAAAAATCTAATGATAGGATTTTCCAGAAAATTGAAAAAACCGAAAAATGTCAAGAGTAAAGTGCCATTTTCTGACATTAGATTTCGTTCTAAATGCTTAATCCCTATGTAGAAACGTTAGTTAAGCAAGAATATCGTATTCTTAAAAAAATCTAATGATAGGATTTTTCAGAAAATTGAAAAAACCGTAAAATGTCAAGAGTAAAGTGCCCTTATTTTAAACAATGTATCGTTCTAAATGCTTAATCCCTATGTAAAAAAGTAATTTAAGCAAGAATATGTTATTGAATAAAATGAGAAAAATTTATTTTAGCCGTAAATCGAAAATAATGGATCGAGCGAATCGGTCGATTGCGCCGAGACGCGCCATGATGCAACAGACGAGCGATTGGAACGCCCGAATATTTTCAAAGTCCCAACGTACCGATCAAGAGTAAAGTACCATTTTCCTACATTAGATTTCGTTCTAAATGCTTAATCCCTATGTAAAAACGTTAGTTAAGCAAGAATATCGTATTTTTAAAAAAATCTAATGATAGGATTTCCCAGAAAATTGAAAAAACCGAAAAATGTCAAGAGTAAAGTGCCATTTTCTGACATTAGATTTCGTTCTAAATGCTTAATCCCTATGTAGAAACGTTAGTTAAGCAAGAATATCGTATTTTTAAAAAAATCTAATGATAGGATTTTTCAGAAAATTGAAAAAACCGTAAAATGTCAAGAGTAAAGTGCCCTTATTTTAAACAATGTATCGTTCTAAATGCTTAATCCCTATGTAAAAAAGTTATTTTAGCAGGAATATGTTATTGAATAAAATGAGAAAAATTTATTTTAGCCGTAAATCGAAAATAATGGATCGAGCGAATCGGTCGATTGCGCCGAGACGCGCTATGATGCAACAGACGAGCGATTGGAACGCCCGAATATTTTCAAAGTCCCAACGTACCGATCAAGAGTAAAGTACCATTTTCCTACATTAGATTTCGTTCTAAATACTTAATCCCTATGTAAAAACGTTAGTTAAGCAAGAATATCGTATTTTTAAAAAAATCTAATGATAGGATTTCCCAGAAAATTGAAAAAACCGAAAAATGTCAAGAGTAAAGTGCCATTTTCTGACATTAGATTTCGTTCTAAATGCTTAATCCCTATGTAGAAACGTTAGTTAAGCAAGAATATCGTATTTTTAAAAAAATCTAATGATAGGATTTTTCAGAAAATTGAAAAAACCGTAAAATGTCAAGAGTAAAGTGCCCTTATTTTAAACAATGTATCGTTCTAAATGCTTAATCCCTATGTAAAAAAGTTATTTTAGCAGGAATATGTTATTGAAAAAAATTAGAAAAATTTATTTTAGCCGTAAATCGAAAATAATGGGGACACCGGAGCTGTTCGAAGCGCCGAGCGCGCCGCGTACGCCCGAATATTTTCAAAGTCCCAACGTACCGATCAAGAGTAAAGTACCATTTTCCTACATTAGATTTCGTTCTAAATACTTAATCCCTATGTAAAAACGTTAGTTAAGCAAGAATATCGTATTTTTAAAAAAATCTAATGATAGGATTTTCCAGAAAATTGAAAAAACCGAAAAATGTCAAGAGTAAAGTGCCATTTTCTGACATTAGATTTCGTTCTAAATGCTTAATCCCTATGTAGAAACGTTAGTTAAGCAAGAATATCGTATTCTTAAAAAAATCTAATGATAGGATTTTTCAGAAAATTGAAAAAACCGTAAAATGTCAAGAGTAAAGTGCCCTTATTTTAAACAATGTATCGTTCTAAATGCTTAATCCCTATGTAAAAAAGTTATTTAAGCAGGAATATGTTATTGAATAAAATCAGAAAAATTTATTTTAGCCGTAAATCGAAAATAATGGATCGAGCGAATCGGTCGATTGCGCCGAGACGCGCTATGATGCAACAGACGAGCGATTGGAACGCCCGAATATTTTCAAAGTCCCAACGTACCGATCAAGAGTAAAGTACCATTTTCCTACATTAGATTTCGTTCTAAATGCTTAATCCCTATGTAAAAACGTTAGTTAAGCAAGAATATCGTATTTTTAAAAAAATCTAAAGATAGGATTTCCCAGAAAATTGAAAAAACCGTAAAATGTCAAGACTAAAGTGCCATTTTCTGACATTAGATTTCGTTCTAAATGCTTAATCCCTATGTAGAAACGTTAGTTAAGCAAGAATATCGTATTTTTAAAAAAATCTAATGATAGGATTTTTCAGAAAATTGAAAAAACCGTAAAATGTCAAGAGTAAAGTGCCCTTATTTTAAACAATGTATCGTTCTAAATGCTTAATCCCTATGTAAAAAAGTTATTTTAGCAGGAATATGTTATTGAAAAAAATTAGAAAAATTTATTTTAGCCGTAAATCGAAAATAATGGGGACACCGGAGCTGTTCGAAGCGCCGAGCGCGCCGCGTACGCCCGAATATTTTCAAAGTCCCAACGTACCGATCAAGAGTAAAGTACCATTTTCCTACATTAGATTTCGTTCTAAATACTTAATCCCTATGTAAAAACGTTAGTTAAGCAAGAATATCGTATTTTTAAAAAAATCTAATGATAGGATTTCCCAGAAAATTGAAAAAACCGAAAAATGTCAAGAGTAAAGTGCCATTTTCTGACATTAGATTTCGTTCTAAATGCTTAATCCCTATGTAGAAACGTTAGTTAAGCAAGAATATCGTATTCTTAAAAAAATCTAATGATAGGATTTTTCAGAAAATTGAAAAAACCGTAAAATGTCAAGAGTAAAGTGCCCTTATTTTAAACAATGTATCGTTCTAAATGCTTAATCCCTATGTAAAAAAGTTATTTAAGCAGGAATATGTTATTGAATAAAATGAGAAAAATTTATTTTAGCCGTAAATCGAAAATAATGGATCGAGCGAATCGGTCGATTGCGCCGAGACGCGCCATGATGCAACAGACGAGCGATTGGAACGCCCGAATATTTTCAAAGTCCCAACGTACCGATCAAGAGTAAAGTACCATTTTCCTACATTAGATTTCGTTCTAAATGCTTAATCCCTATGTAAAAACGTTAGTTAAGCAAGAATATCGTATTTTTAAAAAAATCTAATGATAGGATTTCCCAGAAAATTGAAAAAACCGTAAAATGTCAAGACTAAAGTGCCATTTTCTGACATTAGATTTCGTTCTAAATGCTTAATCCCTATGTAGAAACGTTAGTTAAGCAAGAATATCGTATTTTTAAAAAAATCTAATGATAGGATTTTTCAGAAAATTGAAAAAACCGAAAAATGTCAAGAGTAAAGTGCCATTTTCTGACAATAGATTTCGTTCTAAATGCTTAATCCCTATGTAGAAACGTTAGTTAAGCAAGAATATCGTATTCTTAAAAAAATCTAATGATAGGATTTTTCAGAAAATTGAAAAAACCGTAAAATGTCAAGAGTAAAGTGCCCTTATTTTAAACAATGTATCGTTCTAAATGCTTAATCCCTATGTAAAAAAGTTATTTTAGCAGGAATATGTTATTGAAAAAAATTAGAAAAATTTATTTTAGCCGTAAATCGAAAATAATGGGGACACCGGAGCTGTTCGAAGCGCCGAGCGCGCCGCGTACGCCCGAATATTTTCAAAGTCCCAACGTACCGATCAAGAGTAAAGTACCATTTTCCTACATTAGATTTCGTTCTAAATACTTAATCCCTATGTAAAAACGTTAGTTAAGCAAGAATATCGTATTTTTAAAAAAATCTAATGATAGGATTTCCCAGAAAATTGAAAAAACCGAAAAATGTCAAGAGTAAAGTGCCATTTTCTGACATTAGATTTCGTTCTAAATGCTTAATCCCTATGTAGAAACGTTAGCTAAGCAAGAATATCGTATTTTTAAAAAAATCTAATGATAGGATTTTTCAGAAAATTGAAAAAACCGTAAAATGTCAAGAGTAAAGTGCCCTTATTTTAAACAATGTATCGTTCTAAATGCTTAATCCCTATGTAAAAAAGTTATTTTAGCAGGAATATGTTATTGAATAAAATGAGAAAAATTTATTTTAGCCGTAAATCGAAAATAATGGATCGAGCGAATCGGTCGATTGCGCCGAGACGCGCTATGATGCAACAGACGAGCGATTGGAACGCCCGAATATTTTCAAAGTCCCAACGTACCGATCAAGAGTAAAGTACCATTTTCCTACATTAGATTTCGTTCTAAATGCTTAATCCCTATGTAAAAACGTTAGTTAAGCAAGAATATCGTATTTTTAAAAAAATCTAATGATAGGATTTCCCAGAAAATTGAAAAAACCGTAAAATGTCAAGACTAAAGTGCCATTTTCTGACATTAGATTTCGTTCTAAATGCTTAATCCCTATGTAGAAACGTTAGTTAAGCAAGAATATCGTATTTTTAAAAAAATCTAATGATAGGATTTTTCAGAAAATTGAAAAAACCGTAAAATGTCAAGAGTAAAGTGCCCTTATTTTAAACAATGTATCGTTCTAAATGCTTAATCCCTATGTAAAAAAGTTATTTTAGCAGGAATATGTTATTGAATAAAATGAGAAAAATTTATTTTAGCCGTAAATCGAAAATAATGGATCGAGCGAATCGGTCGATTGCGCCGAGACGCGCTATGATGCAACAGACGAGCGATTGGAACGCCCGAATATTTTCAAAGTCCCAACGTACCGATCAAGAGTAAAGTACCATTTTCCTACATTAGATTTCGTTCTAAATACTTAATCCCTATGTAAAAACGTTAGTTAAGCAAGAATATCGTATTTTTAAAAAAATCTAATGATAGGATTTTCCAGAAAATTGAAAAAACCGAAAAATGTCAAGAGTAAAGTGCCATTTTCTGACATTAGATTTCGTTCTAAATGCTTAATCCCTATGTAGAAACGTTAGTTAAGCAAGAATATCGTATTTTTAAAAAAATCTAATGATAGGATTTTTCAGAAAATTGAAAAAACCGTAAAATGTCAAGAGTAAAGTGCCCTTATTTTAAACAATGTATCGTTCTAAATGCTTAATCCCTATGTAAAAAAGTTATTTTAGCAGGAATATGTTATTGAAAAAAATTAGAAAAATTTATTTTAGCCGTAAATCGAAAATAATGGGGACACCGGAGCTGTTCGAAGCGCCGAGCGCGCCGCGTACGCCCGAATATTTTCAAAGTCCCAACGTACCGATCAAGAGTAAAGTACCATTTTCCTACATTAGATTTCGTTCTAAATACTTAATCCCTATGTAAAAACGTTAGTTAAGCAAGAATATCGTATTTTTAAAAAAATCTAATGATAGGATTTCCCAGAAAATTGAAAAAACCGAAAAATGTCAAGAGTAAAGTGCCATTTTCTGACATTAGATTTCGTTCTAAATGCTTAATCCCTATGTAGAAACGTTAGTTAAGCAAGAATATCGTATTTTTAAAAAAATCTAATGATAGGATTTTTCAGAAAATTGAAAAAACCGTAAAATGTCAAGAGTAAAGTGCCCTTATTTTAAACAATGTATCGTTCTAAATGCTTAATCCCTATGTAAAAAAGTTATTTTAGCAGGAATATGTTATTGAAAAAAATTAGAAAAATTTATTTTAGCCGTAAATCGAAAATAATGGGGACACCGGAGCTGTTCGAAGCGCCGAGCGCGCCGCGTACGCCCGAATATTTTCAAAGTCCCAACGTACCGATCAAGAGTAAAGTACCATTTTCCTACATTAGATTTCGTTCTAAATACTTAATCCCTATGTAAAAACGTTAGTTAAGCAAGAATATCGTATTTTTAAAAAAATCTAATGATAGGATTTTCCAGAAAATTGAAAAAACCGAAAAATGTCAAGAGTAAAGTGCCATTTTCTGACATTAGATTTCGTTCTAAATGCTTAATCCCTATGTAGAAACGTTAGTTAAGCAAGAATATCGTATTCTTAAAAAAATCTAATGATAGGATTTTTCAGAAAATTGAAAAAACCGTAAAATGTCAAGAGTAAAGTGCCCTTATTTTAAACAATGTATCGTTCTAAATGCTTAATCCCTATGTAAAAAAGTTATTTAAGCAGGAATATGTTATTGAATAAAATCAGAAAAATTTATTTTAGCCGTAAATCGAAAATAATGGATCGAGCGAATCGGTCGATTGCGCCGAGACGCGCTATGATGCAACAGACGAGCGATTGGAACGCCCGAATATTTTCAAAGTCCCAACGTACCGATCAAGAGTAAAGTACCATTTTCCTACATTAGATTTCGTTCTAAATGCTTAATCCCTATGTAAAAACGTTAGTTAAGCAAGAATATCGTATTTTTAAAAAAATCTAAAGATAGGATTTCCCAGAAAATTGAAAAAACCGTAAAATGTCAAGACTAAAGTGCCATTTTCTGACATTAGATTTCGTTCTAAATGCTTAATCCCTATGTAGAAACGTTAGTTAAGCAAGAATATCGTATTTTTAAATAAATCTAATGATAGGATTTTTCAGAAAATTGAAAAAACCGTAAAATGTCAAGAGTAAAGTGCCCTTATTTTAAACAATGTATCGTTCTAAATGCTTAATCCCTATGTAAAAAAGTTATTTTAGCAGGAATATGTTATTGAAAAAAATTAGAAAAATTTATTTTAGCCGTAAATCGAAAATAATGGGGACACCGGAGCTGTTCGAAGCGCCGAGCGCGCCGCGTACGCCCGAATATTTTCAAAGTCCCAACGTACCGATCAAGAGTAAAGTACCATTTTCCTACATTAGATTTCGTTCTAAATACTTAATCCCTATGTAAAAACGTTAGTTAAGCAAGAATATCGTATTTTTAAAAAAATCTAATGATAGGATTTCCCAGAAAATTGAAAAAACCGAAAAATGTCAAGAGTAAAGTGCCATTTTCTGACATTAGATTTCGTTCTAAATGCTTAATCCCTATGTAGAAACGTTAGTTAAGCAAGAATATCGTATTCTTAAAAAAATCTAATGATAGGATTTTTCAGAAAATTGAAAAAACCGTAAAATGTCAAGAGTAAAGTGCCCTTATTTTAAACAATGTATCGTTCTAAATGCTTAATCCCTATGTAAAAAAGTTATTTAAGCAGGAATATGTTATTGAATAAAATGAGAAAAATTTATTTTAGCCGTAAATCGAAAATAATGGATCGAGCGAATCGGTCGATTGCGCCGAGACGCGCCATGATGCAACAGACGAGCGATTGGAACGCCCGAATATTTTCAAAGTCCCAACGTACCGATCAAGAGTAAAGTACCATTTTCCTACATTAGATTTCGTTCTAAATGCTTAATCCCTATGTAAAAACGTTAGTTAAGCAAGAATATCGTATTTTTAAAAAAATCTAATGATAGGATTTCCCAGAAAATTGAAAAAACCGTAAAATGTCAAGACTAAAGTGCCATTTTCTGACATTAGATTTCGTTCTAAATGCTTAATCCCTATGTAGAAACGTTAGTTAAGCAAGAATATCGTATTTTTAAAAAAATCTAATGATAGGATTTTTCAGAAAATTGAAAAAACCGAAAAATGTCAAGAGTAAAGTGCCATTTTCTGACAATAGATTTCGTTCTAAATGCTTAATCCCTATGTAGAAACGTTAGTTAAGCAAGAATATCGTATTCTTAAAAAAATCTAATGATAGGATTTTTCAGAAAATTGAAAAAACCGTAAAATGTCAAGAGTAAAGTGCCCTTATTTTAAACAATGTATCGTTCTAAATGCTTAATCCCTATGTAAAAAAGTTATTTTAGCAGGAATATGTTATTGAAAAAAATTAGAAAAATTTATTTTAGCCGTAAATCGAAAATAATGGGGACACCGGAGCTGTTCGAAGCGCCGAGCGCGCCGCGTACGCCCGAATATTTTCAAAGTCCCAACGTACCGATCAAGAGTAAAGTACCATTTTCCTACATTAGATTTCGTTCTAAATACTTAATCCCTATGTAAAAACGTTAGTTAAGCAAGAATATCGTATTTTTAAAAAAATCTAATGATAGGATTTCCCAGAAAATTGAAAAAACCGAAAAATGTCAAGAGTAAAGTGCCATTTTCTGACATTAGATTTCGTTCTAAATGCTTAATCCCTATGTAGAAACGTTAGCTAAGCAAGAATATCGTATTTTTAAAAAAATCTAATGATAGGATTTTTCAGAAAATTGAAAAAACCGTAAAATGTCAAGAGTAAAGTGCCCTTATTTTAAACAATGTATCGTTCTAAATGCTTAATCCCTATGTAAAAAAGTTATTTTAGCAGGAATATGTTATTGAATAAAATGAGAAAAATTTATTTTAGCCGTAAATCGAAAATAATGGATCGAGCGAATCGGTCGATTGCGCCGAGACGCGCTATGATGCAACAGACGAGCGATTGGAACGCCCGAATATTTTCAAAGTCCCAACGTACCGATCAAGAGTAAAGTACCATTTTCCTACATTAGATTTCGTTCTAAATACTTAATCCCTATGTAAAAACGTTAGTTAAGCAAGAATATCGTATTTTTAAAAAAATCTAATGATAGGATTTTCCAGAAAATTGAAAAAACCGAAAAATGTCAAGAGTAAAGTGCCATTTTCTGACATTAGATTTCGTTCTAAATGCTTAATCCCTATGTAGAAACGTTAGTTAAGCAAGAATATCGTATTCTTAAAAAAATCTAATGATAGGATTTTTCAGAAAATTGAAAAAACCGTAAAATGTCAAGAGTAAAGTGCCCTTATTTTAAACAATGTATCGTTCTAAATGCTTAATCCCTATGTAAAAAAGTTATTTAAGCAAGAATATGTTATTGAATAAAATGAGAAAAATTTATTTTAGCCGTAAATCGAAAATAATGGATCGAGCGAATCGGTCGATTGCGCCGAGACGCGCCATGATGCAACAGACGAGCGATTGGAACGCCCGAATATTTTCAAAGTCCCAACGTACCGATCAAGAGTAAAGTACCATTTTCCTACATTAGATTTCGTTCTAAATGCTTAATCCCTATGTAAAAACGTTAGTTAAGCAAGAATATCGTATTTTTAAAAAAATCTAATGATAGGATTTCCCAGAAAATTGAAAAAACCGAAAAATGTCAAGAGTAAAGTGCCATTTTCTGACATTAGATTTCGTTCTAAATGCTTAATCCCTATGTAGAAACGTTAGTTAAGCAAGAATATCGTATTTTTAAAAAAATCTAATGATAGGATTTTTCAGAAAATTGAAAAAACCGTAAAATGTCAAGAGTAAAGTGCCCTTATTTTAAACAATGTATCGTTCTAAATGCTTAATCCCTATGTAAAAAAGTTATTTTAGCAGGAATATGTTATTGAATAAAATGAGAAAAATTTATTTTAGCCGTAAATCGAAAATAATGGATCGAGCGAATCGGTCGATTGCGCCGAGACGCGCTATGATGCAACAGACGAGCGATTGGAACGCCCGAATATTTTCAAAGTCCCAACGTACCGATCAAGAGTAAAGTACCATTTTCCTACATTAGATTTCGTTCTAAATACTTAATCCCTATGTAAAAACGTTAGTTAAGCAAGAATATCGTATTTTTAAAAAAATCTAATGATAGGATTTTCCAGAAAATTGAAAAAACCGAAAAATGTCAAGAGTAAAGTGCCATTTTCTGACATTAGATTTCGTTCTAAATGCTTAATCCCTATGTAGAAACGTTAGTTAAGCAAGAATATCGTATTTTTAAAAAAATCTAATGATAGGATTTTTCAGAAAATTGAAAAAACCGTAAAATGTCAAGAGTAAAGTGCCCTTATTTTAAACAATGTATCGTTCTAAATGCTTAATCCCTATGTAAAAAAGTTATTTTAGCAGGAATATGTTATTGAAAAAAATTAGAAAAATTTATTTTAGCCGTAAATCGAAAATAATGGGGACACCGGAGCTGTTCGAAGCGCCGAGCGCGCCGCGTACGCCCGAATATTTTCAAAGTCCCAACGTACCGATCAAGAGTAAAGTACCATTTTCCTACATTAGATTTCGTTCTAAATACTTAATCCCTATGTAAAAACGTTAGTTAAGCAAGAATATCGTATTTTTAAAAAAATCTAATGATAGGATTTTCCAGAAAATTGAAAAAACCGAAAAATGTCAAGAGTAAAGTGCCATTTTCTGACATTAGATTTCGTTCTAAATGCTTAATCCCTATGTAGAAACGTTAGTTAAGCAAGAATATCGTATTCTTAAAAAAATCTAATGATAGGATTTTTCAGAAAATTGAAAAAACCGTAAAATGTCAAGAGTAAAGTGCCCTTATTTTAAACAATGTATCGTTCTAAATGCTTAATCCCTATGTAAAAAAGTTATTTAAGCAGGAATATGTTATTGAATAAAATCAGAAAAATTTATTTTAGCCGTAAATCGAAAATAATGGATCGAGCGAATCGGTCGATTGCGCCGAGACGCGCTATGATGCAACAGACGAGCGATTGGAACGCCCGAATATTTTCAAAGTCCCAACGTACCGATCAAGAGTAAAGTACCATTTTCCTACATTAGATTTCGTTCTAAATGCTTAATCCCTATGTAAAAACGTTAGTTAAGCAAGAATATCGTATTTTTAAAAAAATCTAATGATAGGATTTTCCAGAAAATTGAAAAAACCGAAAAATGTCAAGAGTAAAGTGCCATTTTCTGACATTAGATTTCGTTCTAAATGCTTAATCCCTATGTAGAAACGTTAGTTAAGCAAGAATATCGTATTCTTAAAAAAATCTAATGATAGGATTTTTCAGAAAATTGAAAAAACCGTAAAATGTCAAGAGTAAAGTGCCCTTATTTTAAACAATGTATCGTTCTAAATGCTTAATCCCTATGTAAAAAAGTTATTTAAGCAAGAATATGTTATTGAATAAAATGAGAAAAATTTATTTTAGCCGTAAATCGAAAATAATGGATCGAGCGAATCGGTCGATTGCGCCGAGACGCGCCATGATGCAACAGACGAGCGATTGGAACGCCCGAATATTTTCAAAGTCCCAACGTACCGATCAAGAGTAAAGTACCATTTTCCTACATTAGATTTCGTTCTAAATGCTTAATCCCTATGTAAAAACGTTAGTTAAGCAAGAATATCGTATTCTTAAAAAAATCTAATGATAGGATTTTTCAGAAAATTGAAAAAACCGTAAAATGTCAAGAGTAAAGTGCCCTTATTTTAAACAATGTATCGTTCTAAATGCTTAATCCCTATGTAAAAAAGTTATTTTAGCAGGAATATGTTATTGAATAAAATGAGAAAAATTTATTTTAGCCGTAAATCGAAAATAATGGATCGAGCGAATCGGTCGATTGCGCCGAGACGCGCTATGATGCAACAGACGAGCGATTGGAACGCCCGAATATTTTCAAAGTCCCAACGTACCGATCAAGAGTAAAGTACCATTTTCCTACATTAGATTTCGTTCTAAATACTTAATCCCTATGTAAAAACGTTAGTTAAGCAAGAATATCGTATTTTTAAAAAAATCTAATGATAGGATTTTCCAGAAAATTGAAAAAACCGAAAAATGTCAAGAGTAAAGTGCCATTTTCTGACATTAGATTTCGTTCTAAATGCTTAATCCCTATGTAGAAACGTTAGTTAAGCAAGAATATCGTATTTTTAAAAAAATCTAATGATAGGATTTTTCAGAAAATTGAAAAAACCGTAAAATGTCAAGAGTAAAGTGCCCTTATTTTAAACAATGTATCGTTCTAAATGCTTAATCCCTATGTAACAAAGTTATTTTAGCAGGAATATGTTATTGAAAAAAATTAGAAAAATTTATTTTAGCCGTAAATCGAAAATAATGGGGACACCGGAGCTGTTCGAAGCGCCGAGCGCGCCGCGTACGCCCGAATATTTTCAAAGTCCCAACGTACCGATCAAGAGTAAAGTACCATTTTCCTACATTAGATTTCGTTCTAAATACTTAATCCCTATGTAAAAACGTTAGTTAAGCAAGAATATCGTATTTTTAAAAAAATCTAATGATAGGATTTTCCAGAAAATTGAAAAAACCGAAAAATGTCAAGAGTAAAGTGCCATTTTCTGACATTAGATTTCGTTCTAAATGCTTAATCCCTATGTAGAAACGTTAGTTAAGCAAGAATATCGTATTCTTAAAAAAATCTAATGATAGGATTTTTCAGAAAATTGAAAAAACCGTAAAATGTCAAGAGTAAAGTGCCCTTATTTTAAACAATGTATCGTTCTAAATGCTTAATCCCTATGTAAAAAAGTTATTTAAGCAGGAATATGTTATTGAATAAAATCAGAAAAATTTATTTTAGCCGTAAATCGAAAATAATGGATCGAGCGAATCGGTCGATTGCGCCGAGACGCGCTATGATGCAACAGACGAGCGATTGGAACGCCCGAATATTTTCAAAGTCCCAACGTACCGATCAAGAGTAAAGTACCATTTTCCTACATTAGATTTCGTTCTAAATGCTTAATCCCTATGTAAAAACGTTAGTTAAGCAAGAATATCGTATTTTTAAAAAAATCTAATGATAGGATTTTCCAGAAAATTGAAAAAACCGAAAAATGTCAAGAGTAAAGTGCCATTTTCTGACATTAGATTTCGTTCTAAATGCTTAATCCCTATGTAGAAACGTTAGTTAAGCAAGAATATCGTATTCTTAAAAAAATCTAATGATAGGATTTTTCAGAAAATTGAAAAAACCGTAAAATGTCAAGAGTAAAGTGCCCTTATTTTAAACAATGTATCGTTCTAAATGCTTAATCCCTATGTAAAAAAGTAATTTAAGCAAGAATATGTTATTGAATAAAATGAGAAAAATTTATTTTAGCCGTAAATCGAAAATAATGGATCGAGCGAATCGGTCGATTGCGCCGAGACGCGCCATGATGCAACAGACGAGCGATTGGAACGCCCGAATATTTTCAAAGTCCCAACGTACCGATCAAGAGTAAAGTACCATTTTCCTACATTAGATTTCGTTCTAAATGCTTAATCCCTATGTAAAAACGTTAGTTAAGCAAGAATATCGTATTTTTAAAAAAATCTAATGATAGGATTTCCCAGAAAATTGAAAAAACCGAAAAATGTCAAGAGTAAAGTGCCATTTTCTGACATTAGATTTCGTTCTAAATGCTTAATCCCTATGTAGAAACGTTAGTTAAGCAAGAATATCGTATTTTTAAAAAAATCTAATGATAGGATTTTTCAGAAAATTGAAAAAACCGTAAAATGTCAAGAGTAAAGTGCCCTTATTTTAAACAATGTATCGTTCTAAATGCTTAATCCCTATGTAAAAAAGTTATTTTAGCAGGAATATGTTATTGAATAAAATGAGAAAAATTTATTTTAGCCGTAAATCGAAAATAATGGATCGAGCGAATCGGTCGATTGCGCCGAGACGCGCTATGATGCAACAGACGAGCGATTGGAACGCCCGAATATTTTCAAAGTCCCAACGTACCGATCAAGAGTAAAGTACCATTTTCCTACATTAGATTTCGTTCTAAATACTTAATCCCTATGTAAAAACGTTAGTTAAGCAAGAATATCGTATTTTTAAAAAAATCTAATGATAGGATTTCCCAGAAAATTGAAAAAACCGAAAAATGTCAAGAGTAAAGTGCCATTTTCTGACATTAGATTTCGTTCTAAATGCTTAATCCCTATGTAGAAACGTTAGTTAAGCAAGAATATCGTATTTTTAAAAAAATCTAATGATAGGATTTTTCAGAAAATTGAAAAAACCGTAAAATGTCAAGAGTAAAGTGCCCTTATTTTAAACAATGTATCGTTCTAAATGCTTAATCCCTATGTAAAAAAGTTATTTTAGCAGGAATATGTTATTGAAAAAAATTAGAAAAATTTATTTTAGCCGTAAATCGAAAATAATGGGGACACCGGAGCTGTTCGAAGCGCCGAGCGCGCCGCGTACGCCCGAATATTTTCAAAGTCCCAACGTACCGATCAAGAGTAAAGTACCATTTTCCTACATTAGATTTCGTTCTAAATACTTAATCCCTATGTAAAAACGTTAGTTAAGCAAGAATATCGTATTTTTAAAAAAATCTAATGATAGGATTTTCCAGAAAATTGAAAAAACCGAAAAATGTCAAGAGTAAAGTGCCATTTTCTGACATTAGATTTCGTTCTAAATGCTTAATCCCTATGTAGAAACGTTAGTTAAGCAAGAATATCGTATTCTTAAAAAAATCTAATGATAGGATTTTTCAGAAAATTGAAAAAACCGTAAAATGTCAAGAGTAAAGTGCCCTTATTTTAAACAATGTATCGTTCTAAATGCTTAATCCCTATGTAAAAAAGTTATTTAAGCAGGAATATGTTATTGAATAAAATCAGAAAAATTTATTTTAGCCGTAAATCGAAAATAATGGATCGAGCGAATCGGTCGATTGCGCCGAGACGCGCTATGATGCAACAGACGAGCGATTGGAACGCCCGAATATTTTCAAAGTCCCAACGTACCGATCAAGAGTAAAGTACCATTTTCCTACATTAGATTTCGTTCTAAATGCTTAATCCCTATGTAAAAACGTTAGTTAAGCAAGAATATCGTATTTTTAAAAAAATCTAATGATAGGATTTTCCAGAAAATTGAAAAAACCGAAAAATGTCAAGAGTAAAGTGCCATTTTCTGACATTAGATTTCGTTCTAAATGCTTAATCCCTATGTAGAAACGTTAGTTAAGCAAGAATATCGTATTTTTAAAAAAATCTAATGATAGGATTTTTCAGAAAATTGAAAAAACCGTAAAATGTCAAGAGTAAAGTGCCCTTATTTTAAACAATGTATCGTTCTAAATGCTTAATCCCTATGTAAAAAAGTTATTTTAGCAGGAATATGTTATTGAAAAAAATTAGAAAAATTTATTTTAGCCGTAAATCGAAAATAATGGGGACACCGGAGCTGTTCGAAGCGCCGAGCGCGCCGCGTACGCCCGAATATTTTCAAAGTCCCAACGTACCGATCAAGAGTAAAGTACCATTTTCCTACATTAGATTTCGTTCTAAATACTTAATCCCTATGTAAAAACGTTAGTTAAGCAAGAATATCGTATTTTTAAAAAAATCTAATGATAGGATTTTCCAGAAAATTGAAAAAACCGAAAAATGTCAAGAGTAAAGTGCCATTTTCTGACATTAGATTTCGTTCTAAATGCTTAATCCCTATGTAGAAACGTTAGTTAAGCAAGAATATCGTATTCTTAAAAAAATCTAATGATAGGATTTTTCAGAAAATTGAAAAAACCGTAAAATGTCAAGAGTAAAGTGCCCTTATTTTAAACAATGTATCGTTCTAAATGCTTAATCCCTATGTAAAAAAGTTATTTAAGCAGGAATATGTTATTGAATAAAATCAGAAAAATTTATTTTAGCCGTAAATCGAAAATAATGGATCGAGCGAATCGGTCGATTGCGCCGAGACGCGCTATGATGCAACAGACGAGCGATTGGAACGCCCGAATATTTTCAAAGTCCCAACGTACCGATCAAGAGTAAAGTACCATTTTCCTACATTAGATTTCGTTCTAAATGCTTAATCCCTATGTAAAAACGTTAGTTAAGCAAGAATATCGTATTTTTAAAAAAATCTAATGATAGGATTTTCCAGAAAATTGAAAAAACCGAAAAATGTCAAGAGTAAAGTGCCATTTTCTGACATTAGATTTCGTTCTAAATGCTTAATCCCTATGTAGAAACGTTAGTTAAGCAAGAATATCGTATTCTTAAAAAAATCTAATGATAGGATTTTTCAGAAAATTGAAAAAACCGTAAAATGTCAAGAGTAAA
This sequence comes from Megalopta genalis, assembly GCF_051020955.1. Classification (NCBI taxonomy): domain Eukaryota; kingdom Metazoa; phylum Arthropoda; class Insecta; order Hymenoptera; family Halictidae; genus Megalopta; species Megalopta genalis. Next base: position 761,625 of record NW_027476116.1, read on the forward strand.
GTGCCCTTATTTTAAACAATGTATCGTTCTAAATGCTTAATCCCTATGTAAAAAAGTTATTTAAGCAAGAATATGTTATTGAATAAAATGAGAAAAATTTATTTTAGCCGTAAATCGAAAATAATGGATCGAGCGAATCGGTCGATTGCGCCGAGACGCGCCATGATGCAACAGACGAGCGATTGGAACGCCCGAATATTTTCAAAGTCCCAACGTACCGATCAAGAGTAAAGTACCATTTTCCTACATTAGATTTCGTTCTAAATGCTTAATCCCTATGTAAAAACGTTAGTTAAGCAAGAATATCGTATTCTTAAAAAAATCTAATGATAGGATTTTTCAGAAAATTGAAAAAACCGTAAAATGTCAAGAGTAAAGTGCCCTTATTTTAAACAATGTATCGTTCTAAATGCTTAATCCCTATGTAAAAAAGTTATTTTAGCAGGAATATGTTATTGAATAAAATGAGAAAAATTTATTTTAGCCGTAAATCGAAAATAATGGATCGAGCGAATCGGTCGATTGCGCCGAGACGCGCTATGATGCAACAGACGAGCGATTGGAACGCCCGAATATTTTCAAAGTCCCAACGTACCGATCAAGAGTAAAGTACCATTTTCCTACATTAGATTTCGTTCTAAATACTTAATCCCTATGTAAAAACGTTAGTTAAGCAAGAATATCGTATTTTTAAAAAAATCTAATGATAGGATTTTCCAGAAAATTGAAAAAACCGAAAAATGTCAAGAGTAAAGTGCCATTTTCTGACATTAGATTTCGTTCTAAATGCTTAATCCCTATGTAGAAACGTTAGTTAAGCAAGAATATCGTATTTTTAAAAAAATCTAATGATAGGATTTTTCAGAAAATTGAAAAAACCGTAAAATGTCAAGAGTAAAGTGCCCTTATTTTAAACAATGTATCGTTCTAAATGCTTAATCCCTATGTAACAAAGTTATTTTAGCAGGAATATGTTATTGAAAAAAATTAGAAAAATTTATTTTAGCCGTAAATCGAAAATAATGGGGACACCGGAGCTGTTCGAAGCGCCGAGCGCGCCGCGTACGCCCGAATATTTTCAAAGTCCCAACGTACCGATCAAGAGTAAAGTACCATTTTCCTACATTAGATTTCGTTCTAAATACTTAATCCCTATGTAAAAACGTTAGTTAAGCAAGAATATCGTATTTTTAAAAAAATCTAATGATAGGATTTTCCAGAAAATTGAAAAAACCGAAAAATGTCAAGAGTAAAGTGCCATTTTCTGACATTAGATTTCGTTCTAAATGCTTAATCCCTATGTAGAAACGTTAGTTAAGCAAGAATATCGTATTCTTAAAAAAATCTAATGATAGGATTTTTCAGAAAATTGAAAAAACCGTAAAATGTCAAGAGTAAAGTGCCCTTATTTTAAACAATGTATCGTTCTAAATGCTTAATCCCTATGTAAAAAAGTTATTTAAGCAGGAATATGTTATTGAATAAAATCAGAAAAATTTATTTTAGCCGTAAATCGAAAATAATGGATCGAGCGAATCGGTCGATTGCGCCGAGACGCGCTATGATGCAACAGACGAGCGATTGGAACGCCCGAATATTTTCAAAGTCCCAACGTACCGATCAAGAGTAAAGTACCATTTTCCTACATTAGATTTCGTTCTAAATGCTTAATCCCTATGTAAAAACGTTAGTTAAGCAAGAATATCGTATTTTTAAAAAAATCTAATGATAGGATTTTCCAGAAAATTGAAAAAACCGAAAAATGTCAAGAGTAAAGTGCCATTTTCTGACATTAGATTTCGTTCTAAATGCTTAATCCCTATGTAGAAACGTTAGTTAAGCAAGAATATCGTATTCTTAAAAAAATCTAATGATAGGATTTTTCAGAAAATTGAAAAAACCGTAAAATGTCAAGAGTAAAGTGCCCTTATTTTAAACAATGTATCGTTCTAAATGCTTAATCCCTATGTAAAAAAGTAATTTAAGCAAGAATATGTTATTGAATAAAATGAGAAAAATTTATTTTAGCCGTAAATCGAAAATAATGGATCGAGCGAATCGGTCGATTGCGCCGAGACGCGCCATGATGCAACAGACGAGCGATTGGAACGCCCGAATATTTTCAAAGTCCCAACGTACCGATCAAGAGTAAAGTACCATTTTCCTACATTAGATTTCGTTCTAAATGCTTAATCCCTATGTAAAAACGTTAGTTAAGCAAGAATATCGTATTTTTAAAAAAATCTAATGATAGGATTTCCCAGAAAATTGAAAAAACCGAAAAATGTCAAGAGTAAAGTGCCATTTTCTGACATTAGATTTCGTTCTAAATGCTTAATCCCTATGTAGAAACGTTAGTTAAGCAAGAATATCGTATTTTTAAAAAAATCTAATGATAGGATTTTTCAGAAAATTGAAAAAACCGTAAAATGTCAAGAGTAAAGTGCCCTTATTTTAAACAATGTATCGTTCTAAATGCTTAATCCCTATGTAAAAAAGTTATTTTAGCAGGAATATGTTATTGAATAAAATGAGAAAAATTTATTTTAGCCGTAAATCGAAAATAATGGATCGAGCGAATCGGTCGATTGCGCCGAGACGCGCTATGATGCAACAGACGAGCGATTGGAACGCCCGAATATTTTCAAAGTCCCAACGTACCGATCAAGAGTAAAGTACCATTTTCCTACATTAGATTTCGTTCTAAATACTTAATCCCTATGTAAAAACGTTAGTTAAGCAAGAATATCGTATTTTTAAAAAAATCTAATGATAGGATTTCCCAGAAAATTGAAAAAACCGAAAAATGTCAAGAGTAAAGTGCCATTTTCTGACATTAGATTTCGTTCTAAATGCTTAATCCCTATGTAGAAACGTTAGTTAAGCAAGAATATCGTATTTTTAAAAAAATCTAATGATAGGATTTTTCAGAAAATTGAAAAAACCGTAAAATGTCAAGAGTAAAGTGCCCTTATTTTAAACAATGTATCGTTCTAAATGCTTAATCCCTATGTAAAAAAGTTATTTTAGCAGGAATATGTTATTGAAAAAAATTAGAAAAATTTATTTTAGCCGTAAATCGAAAATAATGGGGACACCGGAGCTGTTCGAAGCGCCGAGCGCGCCGCGTACGCCCGAATATTTTCAAAGTCCCAACGTACCGATCAAGAGTAAAGTACCATTTTCCTACATTAGATTTCGTTCTAAATACTTAATCCCTATGTAAAAACGTTAGTTAAGCAAGAATATCGTATTTTTAAAAAAATCTAATGATAGGATTTTCCAGAAAATTGAAAAAACCGAAAAATGTCAAGAGTAAAGTGCCATTTTCTGACATTAGATTTCGTTCTAAATGCTTAATCCCTATGTAGAAACGTTAGTTAAGCAAGAATATCGTATTCTTAAAAAAATCTAATGATAGGATTTTTCAGAAAATTGAAAAAACCGTAAAATGTCAAGAGTAAAGTGCCCTTATTTTAAACAATGTATCGTTCTAAATGCTTAATCCCTATGTAAAAAAGTTATTTAAGCAGGAATATGTTATTGAATAAAATCAGAAAAATTTATTTTAGCCGTAAATCGAAAATAATGGATCGAGCGAATCGGTCGATTGCGCCGAGACGCGCTATGATGCAACAGACGAGCGATTGGAACGCCCGAATATTTTCAAAGTCCCAACGTACCGATCAAGAGTAAAGTACCATTTTCCTACATTAGATTTCGTTCTAAATGCTTAATCCCTATGTAAAAACGTTAGTTAAGCAAGAATATCGTATTTTTAAAAAAATCTAAAGATAGGATTTCCCAGAAAATTGAAAAAACCGTAAAATGTCAAGACTAAAGTGCCATTTTCTGACATTAGATTTCGTTCTAAATGCTTAATCCCTATGTAGAAACGTTAGTTAAGCAAGAATATCGTATTTTTAAAAAAATCTAATGATAGGATTTTTCAGAAAATTGAAAAAACCGTAAAATGTCAAGAGTAAAGTGCCCTTATTTTAAACAATGTATCGTTCTAAATGCTTAATCCCTATGTAAAAAAGTTATTTTAGCAGGAATATGTTATTGAAAAAAATTAGAAAAATTTATTTTAGCCGTAAATCGAAAATAATGGGGACACCGGAGCTGTTCGAAGCGCCGAGCGCGCCGCGTACGCCCGAATATTTTCAAAGTCCCAACGTACCGATCAAGAGTAAAGTACCATTTTCCTACATTAGATTTCGTTCTAAATACTTAATCCCTATGTAAAAACGTTAGTTAAGCAAGAATATCGTATTTTTAAAAAAATCTAATGATAGGATTTCCCAGAAAATTGAAAAAACCGAAAAATGTCAAGAGTAAAGTGCCATTTTCTGACATTAGATTTCGTTCTAAATGCTTAATCCCTATGTAGAAACGTTAGTTAAGCAAGAATATCGTATTCTTAAAAAAATCTAATGATAGGATTTTTCAGAAAATTGAAAAAACCGTAAAATGTCAAGAGTAAAGTGCCCTTATTTTAAACAATGTATCGTTCTAAATGCTTAATCCCTATGTAAAAAAGTTATTTAAGCAGGAATATGTTATTGAATAAAATGAGAAAAATTTATTTTAGCCGTAAATCGAAAATAATGGATCGAGCGAATCGGTCGATTGCGCCGAGACGCGCCATGATGCAACAGACGAGCGATTGGAACGCCCGAATATTTTCAAAGTCCCAACGTACCGATCAAGAGTAAAGTACCATTTTCCTACATTAGATTTCGTTCTAAATGCTTAATCCCTATGTAAAAACGTTAGTTAAGCAAGAATATCGTATTTTTAAAAAAATCTAATGATAGGATTTCCCAGAAAATTGAAAAAACCGTAAAATGTCAAGACTAAAGTGCCATTTTCTGACATTAGATTTCGTTCTAAATGCTTAATCCCTATGTAAAAACGTTAGTTAAGCAAGAATATCGTATTTTTAAAAAAATCTAATGATAGGATTTCCCAGAAAATTGAAAAAACCGAAAAATGTCAAGAGTAAAGTGCCATTTTCTGACATTAGATTTCGTTCTAAATGCTTAATCCCTATGTAGAAACGTTAGTTAAGCAAGAATATCGTATTCTTAAAAAAATCTAATGATAGGATTTTTCAGAAAATTGAAAAAACCGTAAAATGTCAAGAGTAAAGTGCCCTTATTTTAAACAATGTATCGTTCTAAATGCTTAATCCCTATGTAAAAAAGTTATTTTAGCAGGAATATGTTATTGAAAAAAATTAGAAAAATTTATTTTAGCCGTAAATCGAAAATAATGGGGACACCGGAGCTGTTCGAAGCGCCGAGCGCGCCGCGTACGCCCGAATATTTTCAAAGTCCCAACGTACCGATCAAGAGTAAAGTACCATTTTCCTACATTAGATTTCGTTCTAAATACTTAATCCCTATGTAAAAACGTTAGTTAAGCAAGAATATCGTATTTTTAAAAAAATCTAATGATAGGATTTCCCAGAAAATTGAAAAAACCGAAAAATGTCAAGAGTAAAGTGCCATTTTCTGACATTAGATTTCGTTCTAAATGCTTAATCCCTATGTAGAAACGTTAGTTAAGCAAGAATATCGTATTCTTAAAAAAATCTAATGATAGGATTTTTCAGAAAATTGAAAAAACCGTAAAATGTCAAGAGTAAAGTGCCCTTATTTTAAACAATGTATCGTTCTAAATGCTTAATCCCTATGTAAAAAAGTTATTTAAGCAGGAATATGTTATTGAATAAAATGAGAAAAATTTATTTTAGCCGTAAATCGAAAATAATGGATCGAGCGAATCGGTCGATTGCGCCGAGACGCGCCATGATGCAACAGACGGGCGATTGGAACGCCCGAATATTTTCAAAGTCCCAACGTACCGATCAAGAGTAAAGTACCATTTTCCTACATTAGATTTCGTTCTAAATGCTTAATCCCTATGTAAAAACGTTAGTTAAGCAAGAATATCGTATTTTTAAAAAAATCTAATGATAGGATTTCCCAGAAAATTGAAAAAACCGAAAAATGTCAAGAGTAAAGTGCCATTTTCTGACAATAGATTTCGTTCTAAATGCTTAATCCCTATGTAGAAACGTTAGTTAAGCAAGAATATCGTATTCTTAAAAAAATCTAATGATAGGATTTTTCAGAAAATTGAAAAAACCGTAAAATGTCAAGAGTAAAGTGCCCTTATTTTAAACAATGTATCGTTCTAAATGCTTAATCCCTATGTAAAAAAGTTATTTTAGCAGGAATATGTTATTGAAAAAAATTAGAAAAATTTATTTTAGCCGTAAATCGAAAATAATGGGGACACCGGAGCTGTTCGAAGCGCCGAGCGCGCCGCGTACGCCCGAATATTTTCAAAGTCCCAACGTACCGATCAAGAGTAAAGTACCATTTTCCTACATTAGATTTCGTTCTAAATACTTAATCCCTATGTAAAAACGTTAGTTAAGCAAGAATATCGTATTTTTAAAAAAATCTAATGATAGGATTTCCCAGAAAATTGAAAAAACCGAAAAATGTCAAGAGTAAAGTGCCATTTTCTGACATTAGATTTCGTTCTAAATGCTTAATCCCTATGTAGAAACGTTAGTTAAGCAAGAATATCGTATTTTTAAAAAAATCTAATGATAGGATTTTTCAGAAAATTGAAAAAACCGTAAAATGTCAAGAGTAAAGTGCCCTTATTTTAAACAATGTATCGTTCTAAATGCTTAATCCCTATGTAAAAAAGTTATTTTAGCAGGAATATGTTATTGAATAAAATGAGAAAAATTTATTTTAGCCGTAAATCGAAAATAATGGATCGAGCGAATCGGTCGATTGCGCCGAGACGCGCTATGATGCAACAGACGAGCGATTGGAACGCCCGAATATTTTCAAAGTCCCAACGTACCGATCAAGAGTAAAGTACCATTTTCCTACATTAGATTTCGTTCTAAATGCTTAATCCCTATGTAAAAACGTTAGTTAAGCAAGAATATCGTATTTTTAAAAAAATCTAAAGATAGGATTTCCCAGAAAATTGAAAAAACCGTAAAATGTCAAGACTAAAGTGCCATTTTCTGACATTAGATTTCGTTCTAAATGCTTAATCCCTATGTAGAAACGTTAGTTAAGCAAGAATATCGTATTTTTAAAAAAATCTAATGATAGGATTTTTCAGAAAATTGAAAAAACCGTAAAATGTCAAGAGTAAAGTGCCCTTATTTTAAACAATGTATCGTTCTAAATGCTTAATCCCTATGTAAAAAAGTTATTTAAGCAGGAATATGTTATTGAATAAAATCAGAAAAATTTATTTTAGCCGTAAATCGAAAATAATGGATCGAGCGAATCGGTCGATTGCGCCGAGACGCGCTATGATGCAACAGACGAGCGATTGGAACGCCCGAATATTTTCAAAGTCCCAACGTACCGATCAAGAGTAAAGTACCATTTTCCTACATTAGATTTCGTTCTAAATGCTTAATCCCTATGTAAAAACGTTAGTTAAGCAAGAATATCGTATTTTTAAAAAAATCTAAAGATAGGATTTCCCAGAAAATTGAAAAAACCGTAAAATGTCAAGACTAAAGTGCCATTTTCTGACATTAGATTTCGTTCTAAATGCTTAATCCCTATGTAGAAACGTTAGTTAAGCAAGAATATCGTATTTTTAAATAAATCTAATGATAGGATTTTTCAGAAAATTGAAAAAACCGTAAAATGTCAAGAGTAAAGTGCCCTTATTTTAAACAATGTATCGTTCTAAATGCTTAATCCCTATGTAAAAAAGTTATTTTAGCAGGAATATGTTATTGAAAAAAATTAGAAAAATTTATTTTAGCCGTAAATCGAAAATAATGGGGACACCGGAGCTGTTCGAAGCGCCGAGCGCGCCGCGTACGCCCGAATATTTTCAAAGTCCCAACGTACCGATCAAGAGTAAAGTACCATTTTCCTACATTAGATTTCGTTCTAAATACTTAATCCCTATGTAAAAACGTTAGTTAAGCAAGAATATCGTATTTTTAAAAAAATCTAATGATAGGATTTCCCAGAAAATTGAAAAAACCGAAAAATGTCAAGAGTAAAGTGCCATTTTCTGACATTAGATTTCGTTCTAAATGCTTAATCCCTATGTAGAAACGTTAGTTAAGCAAGAATATCGTATTCTTAAAAAAATCTAATGATAGGATTTTTCAGAAAATTGAAAAAACCGTAAAATGTCAAGAGTAAAGTGCCCTTATTTTAAACAATGTATCGTTCTAAATGCTTAATCCCTATGTAAAAAAGTTATTTAAGCAGGAATATGTTATTGAATAAAATGAGAAAAATTTATTTTAGCCGTAAATCGAAAATAATGGATCGAGCGAATCGGTCGATTGCGCCGAGACGCGCCATGATGCAACAGACGAGCGATTGGAACGCCCGAATATTTTCAAAGTCCCAACGTACCGATCAAGAGTAAAGTACCATTTTCCTACATTAGATTTCGTTCTAAATGCTTAATCCCTATGTAAAAACGTTAGTTAAGCAAGAATATCGTATTTTTAAAAAAATCTAATGATAGGATTTCCCAGAAAATTGAAAAAACCGTAAAATGTCAAGACTAAAGTGCCATTTTCTGACATTAGATTTCGTTCTAAATGCTTAATCCCTATGTAGAAACGTTAGTTAAGCAAGAATATCGTATTTTTAAAAAAATCTAATGATAGGATTTTTCAGAAAATTGAAAAAACCGTAAAATGTCAAGAGTAAAGTGCCCTTATTTTAAACAATGTATCGTTCTAAATGCTTAATCCCTATGTAAAAAAGTTATTTTAGCAGGAATATGTTATTGAATAAAATGAGAAAAATTTATTTTAGCCGTAAATCGAAAATAATGGATCGAGCGAATCGGTCGATTGCGCCGAGACGCGCTATGATGCAACAGACGAGCGATTGGAACGCCCGAATATTTTCAAAGTCCCAACGTACCGATCAAGAGTAAAGTACCATTTTCCTACATTAGATTTCGTTCTAAATACTTAATCCCTATGTAAAAACGTTAGTTAAGCAAGAATATCGTATTTTTAAAAAAATCTAATGATAGGATTTTCCAGAAAATTGAAAAAACCGAAAAATGTCAAGAGTAAAGTGCCATTTTCTGACATTAGATTTCGTTCTAAATGCTTAATCCCTATGTAGAAACGTTAGTTAAGCAAGAATATCGTATTTTTAAAAATATCTAATGATAGGATTTTTCAGAAAATTGAAAAAACCGTAAAATGTCAAGAGTAAAGTGCCCTTATTTTAAACAATGTATCGTTCTAAATGCTTAATCCCTATGTAAAAAAGTTATTTTAGCAGGAATATGTTATTGAAAAAAATTAGAAAAATTTATTTTAGCCGTAAATCGAAAATAATGGGGACACCGGAGCTGTTCGAAGCGCCGAGCGCGCCGCGTACGCCCGAATATTTTCAAAGTCCCAACGTACCGATCAAGAGTAAAGTACCATTTTCCTACATTAGATTTCGTTCTAAATACTTAATCCCTATGTAAAAACGTTAGTTAAGCAAGAATATCGTATTTTTAAAAAAATCTAATGATAGGATTTTCCAGAAAATTGAAAAAACCGAAAAATGTCAAGAGTAAAGTGCCATTTTCTGACATTAGATTTCGTTCTAAATGCTTAATCCCTATGTAGAAACGTTAGTTAAGCAAGAATATCGTATTCTTAAAAAAATCTAATGATAGGATTTTTCAGAAAATTGAAAAAACCGTAAAATGTCAAGAGTAAAGTGCCCTTATTTTAAACAATGTATCGTTCTAAATGCTTAATCCCTATGTAAAAAAGTAATTTAAGCAAGAATATGTTATTGAATAAAATGAGAAAAATTTATTTTAGCCGTAAATCGAAAATAATGGATCGAGCGAATCGGTCGATTGCGCCGAGACGCGCCATGATGCAACAGACGAGCGATTGGAACGCCCGAATATTTTCAAAGTCCCAACGTACCGATCAAGAGTAAAGTACCATTTTCCTACATTAGATTTCGTTCTAAATGCTTAATCCCTATGTAAAAACGTTAGTTAAGCAAGAATATCGTATTTTTAAAAAAATCTAATGATAGGATTTCCCAGAAAATTGAAAAAACCGAAAAATGTCAAGAGTAAAGTGCCATTTTCTGACATTAGATTTCGTTCTAAATGCTTAATCCCTATGTAGAAACGTTAGTTAAGCAAGAATATCGTATTTTTAAAAAAATCTAATGATAGGATTTTTCAGAAAATTGAAAAAACCGTAAAATGTCAAGAGTAAAGTGCCCTTATTTTAAACAATGTATCGTTCTAAATGCTTAATCCCTATGTAAAAAAGTTATTTTAGCAGGAATATGTTATTGAATAAAATGAGAAAAATTTATTTTAGCCGTAAATCGAAAATAATGGATCGAGCGAATCGGTCGATTGCGCCGAGACGCGCTATGATGCAACAGACGAGCGATTGGAACGCCCGAATATTTTCAAAGTCCCAACGTACCGATCAAGAGTAAAGTACCATTTTCCTACATTAGATTTCGTTCTAAATACTTAATCCCTATGTAAAAACGTTAGTTAAGCAAGAATATCGTATTTTTAAAAAAATCTAATGATAGGATTTTCCAGAAAATTGAAAAAACCGAAAAATGTCAAGAGTAAAGTGCCATTTTCTGACATTAGATTTCGTTCTAAATGCTTAATCCCTATGTAGAAACGTTAGTTAAGCAAGAATATCGTATTTTTAAAAAAATCTAATGATAGGATTTTTCAGAAAATTGAAAAAACCGTAAAATGTCAAGAGTAAAGTGCCCTTATTTTAAACAATGTATCGTTCTAAATGCTTAATCCCTATGTAAAAAAGTTATTTTAGCAGGAATATGTTATTGAAAAAAATTAGAAAAATTTATTTTAGCCGTAAATCGAAAATAATGGGGACACCGGAGCTGTTCGAAGCGCCGAGCGCGCCGCGTACGCCCGAATATTTTCAAAGTCCCAACGTACCGATCAAGAGTAAAGTACCATTTTCCTACATTAGATTTCGTTCTAAATACTTAATCCCTATGTAAAAACGTTAGTTAAGCAAGAATATCGTATTTTTAAAAAAATCTAATGATAGGATTTTCCAGAAAATTGAAAAAACCGAAAAATGTCAAGAGTAAAGTGCCATTTTCTGACATTAGATTTCGTTCTAAATGCTTAATCCCTATGTAGAAACGTTAGTTAAGCAAGAATATCGTATTCTTAAAAAAATCTAATGATAGGATTTTTCAGAAAATTGAAAAAACCGTAAAATGTCAAGAGTAAAGTGCCCTTATTTTAAACAATGTATCGTTCTAAATGCTTAATCCCTATGTAAAAAAGTTATTTAAGCAGGAATATGTTATTGAATAAAATCAGAAAAATTTATTTTAGCCGTAAATCGAAAATAATGGATCGAGCGAATCGGTCGATTGCGCCGAGACGCGCTATGATGCAACAGACGAGCGATTGGAACGCCCGAATATTTTCAAAGTCCCAACGTACCGATCAAGAGTAAAGTACCATTTTCCTACATTAGATTTCGTTCTAAATGCTTAATCCCTATGTAAAAACGTTAGTTAAGCAAGAATATCGTATTTTTAAAAAAATCTAATGATAGGATTTTCCAGAAAATTGAAAAAACCGAAAAATGTCAAGAGTAAAGTGCCATTTTCTGACATTAGATTTCGTTCTAAATGCTTAATCCCTATGTAGAAACGTTAGTTAAGCAAGAATATCGTATTCTTAAAAAAATCTAATGATAGGATTTTTCAGAAAATTGAAAAAACCGTAAAATGTCAAGAGTAAAGTGCCCTTATTTTAAACAATGTATCGTTCTAAATGCTTAATCCCTATGTAAAAAAGTTATTTAAGCAAGAATATGTTATTGAATAAAATGAGAAAAATTTATTTTAGCCGTAAATCGAAAATAATGGATCGAGCGAATCGGTCGATTGCGCCGAGACGCGCCATGATGCAACAGACGAGCGATTGGAACGCCCGAATATTTTCAAAGTCCCAACGTACCGATCAAGAGTAAAGTACCATTTTCCTACATTAGATTTCGTTCTAAATGCTTAATCCCTATGTAAAAACGTTAGTTAAGCAAGAATATCGTATTCTTAAAAAAATCTAATGATAGGATTTTTCAGAAAATTGAAAAAACCGTAAAATGTCAAGAGTAAAGTGCCCTTATTTTAAACAATGTATCGTTCTAAATGCTTAATCCCTATGTAAAAAAGTTATTTTAGCAGGAATATGTTATTGAATAAAATGAGAAAAATTTATTTTAGCCGTAAATCGAAAATAATGGATCGAGCGAATCGGTCGATTGCGCCGAGACGCGCTATGATGCAACAGACGAGCGATTGGAACGCCCGAATATTTTCAAAGTCCCAACGTACCGATCAAGAGTAAAGTACCATTTTCCTACATTAGATTTCGTTCTAAATACTTAATCCCTATGTAAAAACGTTAGTTAAGCAAGAATATCGTATTTTTAAAAAAATCTAATGATAGGATTTTCCAGAAAATTGAAAAAACCGAAAAATGTCAAGAGTAAAGTGCCATTTTCTGACATTAGATTTCGTTCTAAATGCTTAATCCCTATGTAGAAACGTTAGTTAAGCAAGAATATCGTATTTTTAAAAAAATCTAATGATAGGATTTTTCAGAAAATTGAAAAAACCGTAAAATGTCAAGAGTAAAGTGCCCTTATTTTAAACAATGTATCGTTCTAAATGCTTAATCCCTATGTAAAAAAGTTATTTTAGCAGGAATATGTTATTGAAAAAAATTAGAAAAATTTATTTTAGCCGTAAATCGAAAATAATGGGGACACCGGAGCTGTTCGAAGCGCCGATCGCGCCGCGTACGCCCGAATATTTTCAAAGTCCCAACGTACCGATCAAGAGTAAAGTACCATTTTCCTACATTAGATTTCGTTCTAAATACTTAATCCCTATGTAAAAACGTTAGTTAAGCAAGAATATCGTATTTTTAAAAAAATCTAATGATAGGATTTTCCAGAAAATTGAAAAAACCGAAAAATGTCAAGAGTAAAGTGCCATTTTCTGACATTAGATTTCGTTCTAAATGCTTAATCCCTATGTAGAAACGTTAGTTAAGCAAGAATATCGTATTCTTAAAAAAATCTAATGATAGGATTTTTCAGAAAATTGAAAAAACCGTAAAATGTCAAGAGTAAAGTGCCCTTATTTTAAACAATGTATCGTTCTAAATGCTTAATCCCTATGTAAAAAAGTTATTTAAGCAGGAATATGTTATTGAATAAAATCAGAAAAATTTATTTTAGCCGTAAATCGAAAATAATGGATCGAGCGAATCGGTCGATTGCGCCGAGACGCGCTATGATGCAACAGACGAGCGATTGGAACGCCCGAATATTTTCAAAGTCCCAACGTACCGATCAAGAGTAAAGTACCATTTTCCTACATTAGATTTCGTTCTAAATGCTTAATCCCTATGTAAAAACGTTAGTTAAGCAAGAATATCGTATTTTTAAAAAAATCTAATGATAGGATTTTCCAGAAAATTGAAAAAACCGAAAAATGTCAAGAGTAAAGTGCCATTTTCTGACATTAGATTTCGTTCTAAATGCTTAATCCCTATGTAGAAACGTTAGTTAAGCAAGAATATCGTATTCTTAAAAAAATCTAATGATAGGATTTTTCAGAAAATTGAAAAAACCGTAAAATGTCAAGAGTAAAGTGCCCTTATTTTAAACAATGTATCGTTCTAAATGCTTAATCCCTATGTAAAAAAGTAATTTAAGCAAGAATATGTTATTGAATAAAATGAGAAAAATTTATTTTAGCCGTAAATCGAAAATAATGGATCGAGCGAATCGGTCGATTGCGCCGAGACGCGCCATGATGCAACAGACGAGCGATTGGAACGCCCGAATATTTTCAAAGTCCCAACGTACCGATCAAGAGTAAAGTACCATTTTCCTACATTAGATTTCGTTCTAAATGCTTAATCCCTATGTAAAAACGTTAGTTAAGCAAGAATATCGTATTTTTAAAAAAATCTAATGATAGGATTTCCCAGAAAATTGAAAAAACCGAAAAATGTCAAGAGTAAAGTGCCATTTTCTGACATTAGATTTCGTTCTAAATGCTTAATCCCTATGTAGAAACGTTAGTTAAGCAAGAATATCGTATTTTTAAAAAAATCTAATGATAGGATTTTTCAGAAAATTGAAAAAACCGTAAAATGTCAAGAGTAAAGTGCCCTTATTTTAAACAATGTATCGTTCTAAATGCTTAATCCCTATGTAAAAAAGTTATTTTAGCAGGAATATGTTATTGAATAAAATGAGAAAAATTTATTTTAGCCGTAAATCGAAAATAATGGATCGAGCGAATCGGTCGATTGCGCCGAGACGCGCTATGATGCAACAGACGAGCGATTGGAACGCCCGAATATTTTCAAAGTCCCAACGTACCGATCAAGAGTAAAGTACCATTTTCCTACATTAGATTTCGTTCTAAATACTTAATCCCTATGTAAAAACGTTAGTTAAGCAAGAATATCGTATTTTTAAAAAAATCTAATGATAGGATTTCCCAGAAAATTGAAAAAACCGTAAAATGTCAAGACTAAAGTGCCATTTTCTGACATTAGATTTCGTTCTAAATGCTTAATCCCTATGTAGAAACGTTAGTTAAGCAAGAATATCGTATTTTTAAAAAAATCTAATGATAGGATTTTTCAGAAAATTGAAAAAACCGTAAAATGTCAAGAGTAAAGTGCCCTTATTTTAAACAATGTATCGTTCTAAATGCTTAATCCCTATGTAAAAAAGTTATTTTAGCAGGAATATGTTATTGAAAAAAATTAGAAAAATTTATTTTAGCCGTAAATCGAAAATAATGGGGACACCGGAGCTGTTCGAAGCGCCGAGCGCGCCGCGTACGCCCGAATATTTTCAAAGTCCCAACGTACCGATCAAGAGTAAAGTACCATTTTCCTACATTAGATTTCGTTCTAAATACTTAATCCCTATGTAAAAACGTTAGTTAAGCAAGAATATCGTATTTTTAAAAAAATCTAATGATAGGATTTTCCAGAAAATTGAAAAAACCGAAAAATGTCAAGAGTAAAGTGCCATTTTCTGACATTAGATTTCGTTCTAAATGCTTAATCCCTATGTAGAAACGTTAGTTAAGCAAGAATATCGTATTCTTAAAAAAATCTAATGATAGGATTTTTCAGAAAATTGAAAAAACCGTAAAATGTCAAGAGTAAAGTGCCCTTATTTTAAACAATGTATCGTTCTAAATGCTTAATCCCTATGTAAAAAAGTTATTTAAGCAGGAATATGTTATTGAATAAAATCAGAAAAATTTATTTTAGCCGTAAATCGAAAATAATGGATCGAGCGAATCGGTCGATTGCGCCGAGACGCGCTATGATGCAACAGACGAGCGATTGGAACGCCCGAATATTTTCAAAGTCCCAACGTACCGATCAAGAGTAAAGTACCATTTTCCTACATTAGATTTCGTTCTAAATGCTTAATCCCTATGTAAAAACGTTAGTTAAGCAAGAATATCGTATTTTTAAAAAAATCTAAAGATAGGATTTCCCAGAAAATTGAAAAAACCGTAAAATGTCAAGACTAAAGTGCCATTTTCTGACATTAGATTTCGTTCTAAATGCTTAATCCCTATGTAGAAACGTTAGTTAAGCAAGAATATCGTATTTTTAAAAAAATCTAATGATAGGATTTTTCAGAAAATTGAAAAAACCGTAAAATGTCAAGAGTAAAGTGCCCTTATTTTAAACAATGTATCGTTCTAAATGCTTAATCCCTATGTAAAAAAGTTATTTTAGCAGGAATATGTTATTGAAAAAAATTAGAAAAATTTATTTTACCCGTAAATCGAAAATAATGGGGACACCGGAGCTGTTCGAAGCGCCGAGCGCGCCGCGTACGCCCGAATATTTTCAAAGTCCCAACGTACCGATCAAGAGTAAAGTACCATTTTCCTACATTAGATTTCGTTCTAAATACTTAATCCCTATGTAAAAACGTTAGTTAAGCAAGAATATCGTATTTTTAAAAAAATCTAATGATAGGATTTCCCAGAAAATTGAAAAAACCGAAAAATGTCAAGAGTAAAGTGCCATTTTCTGACATTAGATTTCGTTCTAAATGCTTAATCCCTATGTAGAAACGTTAGTTAAGCAAGAATATCGTATTCTTAAAAAAATCTAATGATAGGATTTTTCAGAAAATTGAAAAAACCGTAAAATGTCAAGAGTAAAGTGCCCTTATTTTAAACAATGTATCGTTCTAAATGCTTAATCCCTATGTAAAAAAGTTATTTAAGCAGGAATATGTTATTGAATAAAATGAGAAAAATTTATTTTAGCCGTAAATCGAAAATAATGGATCGAGCGAATCGGTCGATTGCGCCGAGACGCGCCATGATGCAACAGACGAGCGATTGGAACGCCCGAATATTTTCAAAGTCCCAACGTACCGATCAAGAGTAAAGTACCATTTTCCTACATTAGATTTCGTTCTAAATGCTTAATCCCTATGTAAAAACGTTAGTTAAGCAAGAATATCGTATTTTTAAAAAAATCTAATGATAGGATTTCCCAGAAAATTGAAAAAACCGTAAAATGTCAAGACTAAAGTGCCATTTTCTGACATTAGATTTCGTTCTAAATGCTTAATCCCTATGTAAAAACGTTAGTTAAGCAAGAATATCGTATTTTTAAAAAAATCTAATGATAGGATTTCCCAGAAAATTGAAAAAACCGAAAAATGTCAAGAGTAAAGTGCCATTTTCTGACATTAGATTTCGTTCTAAATGCTTAATCCCTATGTAGAAACGTTAGTTAAGCAAGAATATCGTATTCTTAAAAAAATCTAATGATAGGATTTTTCAGAAAATTGAAAAAACCGTAAAATGTCAAGAGTAAAGTGCCCTTATTTTAAACAATGTATCGTTCTAAATGCTTAATCCCTATGTAAAAAAGTTATTTTAGCAGGAATATGTTATTGAAAAAAATTAGAAAAATTTATTTTAGCCGTAAATCGAAAATAATGGGGACACCGGAGCTGTTCGAAGCGCCGAGCGCGCCGCGTACGCCCGAATATTTTCAAAGTCCCAACGTACCGATCAAGAGTAAAGTACCATTTTCCTACATTAGATTTCGTTCTAAATACTTAATCCCTATGTAAAAACGTTAGTTAAGCAAGAATATCGTATTTTTAAAAAAATCTAATGATAGGATTTTCCAGAAAATTGAAAAAACCGAAAAATGTCAAGAGTAAAGTGCCATTTTCTGACATTAGATTTCGTTCTAAATGCTTAATCCCTATGTAGAAACGTTAGTTAAGCAAGAATATCGTATTCTTAAAAAAATCTAATGATAGGATTTTTCAGAAAATTGAAAAAACCGTAAAATGTCAAGAGTAAAGTGCCCTTATTTTAAACAATGTATCGTTCTAAATGCTTAATCCCTATGTAAAAAAGTTATTTAAGCAAGAATATGTTATTGAATAAAATGAGAAAAATTTATTTTAGCCGTAAATCGAAAATAATGGATCGAGCGAATCGGTCGATTGCGCCGAGACGCGCCATGATCCCCGCTGATGAGGGATCGCCTCAGCCACGGTGGGCGCTGAAGCGCCTCGACCAGGACGCTCTGATGGCGGCAGCCCACGTCGTGGCCTGGCCGGCAACACCGGCCGGGCCAGTCGACGGGACAAGGGAGGCCCATTGGTTCCGGGGCGCAATGACGTCGATTTGCGACGTCGCCATGCCCCGGGCCAGGGTCTTCCCGAGGAAGGCGGTGTACTGGTGGTCGCGCGCGATAGCGGATTTACGCACAGAGTGCATCCGCGCGCGACGCCAGTACGCCCGCGCCCGTCGACGACGACGTTCCGACGTGGAGCTGGCTATCCGGCTGTATGGGCGATACAGGGAGAAGGTGGTCGCCCTGCAGCTGGCCATCAGGCAGGCGAAGAGCCAGGCCTGGCGCGACTTTCTCGGGTCTCTGAACCGAGATCCGTGGGGGCGCCCATACAAAATGGCGATGGGACGTTTACGTCCCTGGGCGCCCCCTCTGACGGAAAGCCTGGATCCGGGGATGCTCGGACGGGTCGTGGACGCGCTATTCCCCGTCAGCGGGGAGGCGTCCCGGCCCGTCCCTCAGCTAGAGGGACATGAGTGGTCCCCGGATCTGGAGGTCGCGCCGGAGGAAATGGCCGGGGTAGTCAAATGGCTTCGGGGCAAGAATACTGCCCCGGGGCCGGACGGTATCCCCGGCCGGGTCTGGTTGCTTGCCATGAGCGTCCTGGGCGGGAGGCTCAGAAGCCTCTTCTCCGGGCTCCTGAGGTCCGGGGTGTTCCCGGACCTCTGGAGGAGAAGTCGGATGGTCCTCTTAAAGAAGGATGGGAGGCCTGCGGATTCTCCCTCCGCGTACCGGCCCATTTGCCTCCTGGACGAGGTGGGCAAGATCTTTGAAAAGATCATTGCTGCCCGCCTCGCCAGGCACCTGTCCCGCGTTGGCCCCGATCTGGCGGACTGCCAGTTCGGCTTCCGGGAGGGGCGATCGACGGTCGACGCAATCGACCGTCTAAAGTCCCTCTCGGACAATGCCGTGGCACGGGGCGGGGTGTGTTTGGCGGTGTCGATCGACATCGTCAATGCATTTAACACCCTGCCCTGGTCCGCCATTAGGGAGGCCCTGGTTGAACACCAGGTGCCTCCCTATCTGAGGCGGGTGATCGGGGCCTACCTGCGGGACAGGTGGGTGGAATACCCGGGCCGGTACGGGACGATACGGAGGGAAGTGGACTGCGGGGTCCCACAGGGGTCCGTGTTAGGACCACTCCTGTGGGACCTGGGATATAACGCAGTCCTGAGGGCCTCCCTGCCCGACGGTGCCACTGTCGTCTGCTATGCGGACGACACGTTAGTGGTCACCGTCGGGGACACCTTCGAGAGGACCATCCGACGAGCGGAGGTTGCGGTGGCAGCCGTCGTCGCGAAGATCCACGATCTGGGGCTGAAGATGGCCCCGGAGAAGGCCGAGGCCGTCTGGTTTGGACGGCCTCGGTCGCGGCCACCGGCCGGATCGTGGATCTGGGTTGGAGGAGCCTGCGTCGAGGTGAAGTCCGAGATCAAGTATCTCGGACTGATCCTCGACAGCCACTGGAGATTCGGGGCGCATTTCGGCCGCCTCGTCCCCCGAGTTGAGAGGGCGGCGGCCTCGCTCGGCCGCCTGTTGCCCAATCTCGGGGGACCGGATAACATGGTGCGTCGCCTATACCTGGGCGTGGTGCGGTCCATGGCCTTGTACGGCGCCCCGATCTGGGGGCCGTCCGCGAGGGCAAGCCGGCGCATCACTTTGTTGTTGCGCCGGCTTCAGAGGCAAATGGCCCTTCGCCTCATACGGGGTTACCGCACCGCGTCTACCGTGGCGGCGCTTGCTCTGGCGGGAGAAATTCCCTTCGAGCTGCAGGCGGCGATGCGCGCCTATGTCTATAGGCGCATATGCATCGCTGGCCGGGCTCGGGGGGACCCGCCGGAGCGGGAGGCGGTCGACGGCTTCGAACTCCAGGCCCGGGGACTAGCGCTCGCCAGATGGCATGCGGAGCTTTGTTCCCATGCCGGCGAGCGCGTCCCTGGGGCTCTCCTGCCACACTTCACCTCGTGGCGGGAGAGGCGGTTTGGCAGGCTCACCTACCGTGCGACGCAGGTGTTCACCGGGCATGGCTGCTTCGGTGTGTACCTGTGTCGCATCGGTCGGGAAGCGACGACGGTGTGCCACCACTGTGGCGCGGAGGAGGACTCGGCGCAGCATACACTGGAGGTATGCCCCGCCTTTTCAGTGCTGCGCCGAGTCCTAAGACGGGAAGTTGGTCGCGACCTCGCTCTCTCCAGCTTAGTTGGGGCCATGCTGGAGAGCCCAAGAAAATGGGCGGCAGCCATCGCCTTCTGCGAAGAGGTGATGCTGCAGAAGGAGGCTGCCCAGCGGGGTCGCCGTGAGCGGGGGGTGCGGCGTGTGCGCCCACGCCTAGAGCCCCCCTCCCCGAGCAGATGAGAATAGGCGGGCGGCGGGTGTACCAGATTACTGGTTTAATTGCCCGCCGCCCGCCAACCCCCCCCCCCCAACTGAAGCTGTCCTCCCCAAAGTGGGAGTGACGAGGCGGTGTGGGGTGCGGTCCCCCGCACCGCCGAAGCAAGATGATTCATGGGGGGAGTATAAATCTCCCCCCCGGGACGCGGCCGGCCATCGCCATTCCATCCTGGTGGCCGGCCAGGCGAGGGGGAGCCGCGGTTGTGTTCTGTAAGAGTTCCCGTGGCTCCCCCGCTACTCGCCAGCGCCCTAGGCCGCCGTGGGGGTTTTAGCGGGTCAAAACCCGCACTACCCCCGCCCCGCCCCTCGGGCGGGACGGGGGTGTCTGACCAGCAGATTTCCCCCACGTTAAACAAAAAAAAAAAAAAAAAAAAAAAAAAAAAAAAAAAAAAAAGACGCGCCATGATGCAACAGACGAGCGATTGGAACGCCCGAATATTTTCAAAGTCCCAACGTACCGATCAAGAGTAAAGTACCATTTTCCTACATTAGATTTCGTTCTAAATGCTTAATCCCTATGTAAAAACGTTAGTTAAGCAAGAATATCGTATTTTTAAAAAAATCTAATGATAGGATTTCCCAGAAAATTGAAAAAACCGTAAAATGTCAAGACTAAAGTGCCATTTTCTAACATTAGATTTCGTTCTAAATGCTTAATCCCTATGTAGAAACGTTAGTTAAGCAAGAATATCGTATTTTTAAAAAAATCTAATGATAGGATTTTTCAGAAAATTGAAAAAACCGAAAAATGTCAAGAGTAAAGTGCCATTTTCTGACAATAGATTTCGTTCTAAATGCTTAATCCCTATGTAGAAACGTTAGTTAAGCAAGAATATCGTATTCTTAAAAAAATCTAATGATAGGATTTTTCAGAAAATTGAAAAAACCGTAAAATGTCAAGAGTAAAGTGCCCTTATTTTAAACAATGTATCGTTCTAAATGCTTAATCCCTATGTAAAAAAGTTATTTTAGCAGGAATATGTTATTGAAAAAAATTAGAAAAATTTATTTTAGCCGTAAATCGAAAATAATGGGGACACCGGAGCTGTTCGAAGCGCCGAGCGCGCCGCGTACGCCCGAATATTTTCAAAGTCCCAACGTACCGATCAAGAGTAAAGTACCATTTTCCTACATTAGATTTCGTTCTAAATACTTAATCCCTATGTAAAAACGTTAGTTAAGCAAGAATATCGTATTTTTAAAAAAATCTAATGATAGGATTTCCCAGAAAATTGAAAAAACCGAAAAATGTCAAGAGTAAAGTGCCATTTTCTGACATTAGATTTCGTTCTAAATGCTTAATCCCTATGTAGAAACGTTAGTTAAGCAAGAATATCGTATTTTTAAAAAAATCTAATGATAGGATTTTTCAGAAAATTGAAAAAACCGTAAAATGTCAAGAGTAAAGTGCCCTTATTTTAAACAATGTATCGTTCTAAATGCTTAATCCCTATGTAAAAAAGTTATTTTAGCAGGAATATGTTATTGAATAAAATGAGAAAAATTTATTTTAGCCGTAAATCGAAAATAATGGATCGAGCGAATCGGTCGATTGCGCCGAGACGCGCTATGATGCAACAGACGAGCGATTGGAACGCCCGAATATTTTCAAAGTCCCAACGTACCGATCAAGAGTAAAGTACCATTTTCCTACATTAGATTTCGTTCTAAATACTTAATCCCTATGTAAAAACGTTAGTTAAGCAAGAATATCGTATTTTTAAAAAAATCTAATGATAGGATTTTCCAGAAAATTGAAAAAACCGAAAAATGTCAAGAGTAAAGTGCCATTTTCTGACATTAGATTTCGTTCTAAATGCTTAATCCCTATGTAGAAACGTTAGTTAAGCAAGAATATCGTATTTTTAAAAAAATCTAATGATAGGATTTTTCAGAAAATTGAAAAAACCGTAAAATGTCAAGAGTAAAGTGCCCTTATTTTAAACAATGTATCGTTCTAAATGCTTAATCCCTATGTAAAAAAGTTATTTTAGCAGGAATATGTTATTGAAAAAAATTAGAAAAATTTATTTTAGCCGTAAATCGAAAATAATGGGGACACCGGAGCTGTTCGAAGCGCCGAGCGCGCCGCGTACGCCCGAATATTTTCAAAGTCCCAACGTACCGATCAAGAGTAAAGTACCATTTTCCTACATTAGATTTCGTTCTAAATACTTAATCCCTATGTAAAAACGTTAGTTAAGCAAGAATATCGTATTTTTAAAAAAATCTAATGATAGGATTTTCCAGAAAATTGAAAAAACCGAAAAATGTCAAGAGTAAAGTGCCATTTTCTGACATTAGATTTCGTTCTAAATGCTTAATCCCTATGTAGAAACGTTAGTTAAGCAAGAATATCGTATTCTTAAAAAAATCTAATGATAGGATTTTTCAGAAAATTGAAAAAACCGTAAAATGTCAAGAGTAAAGTGCCCTTATTTTAAACAACGTATCGTTCTAAATGCTTAATCCCTATGTAAAAAAGTTATTTAAGCAAGAATATGTTATTGAATAAAATGAGAAAAATTTATTTTAGCCGTAAATCGAAAATAATGGATCGAGCGAATCGGTCGATTGCGCCGAGACGCGCCATGATGCAACAGACGAGCGATTGGAACGCCCGAATATTTTCAAAGTCCCAACGTACCGATCAAGAGTAAAGTACCATTTTCCTACATTAGATTTCGTTCTAAATGCTTAATCCCTATGTAAAAACGTTAGTTAAGCAAGAATATCGTATTTTTAAAAAAATCTAATGATAGGATTTCCCAGAAAATTGAAAAAACCGAAAAATGTCAAGAGTAAAGTGCCATTTTCTGACATTAGATTTCGTTCTAAATGCTTAATCCCTATGTAGAAACGTTAGTTAAGCAAGAATATCGTATTTTTAAAAAAATCTAATGATAGGATTTTTCAGAAAATTGAAAAAACCGTAAAATGTCAAGAGTAAAGTGCCCTTATTTTAAACAATGTATCGTTCTAAATGCTTAATCCCTATGTAAAAAAGTTATTTTAGCAGGAATATGTTATTGAATAAAATGAGAAAAATTTATTTTAGCCGTAAATCGAAAATAATGGATCGAGCGAATCGGTCAATTGCGCCGAGACGCGCTATGATGCAACAGACGAGCGATTGGAACGCCCGAATATTTTCAAAGTCCCAACGTACCGATCAAGAGTAAAGTACCATTTTCCTACATTAGATTTCGTTCTAAATACTTAATCCCTATGTAAAAACGTTAGTTAAGCAAGAATATCGTATTTTTAAAAAAATCTAATGATAGGATTTTCCAGAAAATTGAAAAAACCGAAAAATGTCAAGAGTAAAGTGCCATTTTCTGACATTAGATTTCGTTCTAAATGCTTAATCCCTATGTAGAAACGTTAGTTAAGCAAGAATATCGTATTCTTAAAAAAATCTAATGATAGGATTTTTCAGAAAATTGAAAAAACCGTAAAATGTCAAGAGTAAAGTGCCCTTATTTTAAACAATGTATCGTTCTAAATGCTTAATCCCTATGTAAAAAAGTAATTTAAGCAAGAATATGTTATTGAATAAAATGAGAAAAATTTATTTTAGCCGTAAATCGAAAATAATGGATCGAGCGAATCGGTCGATTGCGCCGAGACGCGCCATGATGCAACAGACGAGCGATTGGAACGCCCGAATATTTTCAAAGTCCCAACGTACCGATCAAGAGTAAAGTACCATTTTCCTACATTAGATTTCGTTCTAAATGCTTAATCCCTATGTAAAAACGTTAGTTAAGCAAGAATATCGTATTTTTAAAAAAATCTAATGATAGGATTTCCCAGAAAATTGAAAAAACCGAAAAATGTCAAGAGTAAAGTGCCATTTTCTGACATTAGATTTCGTTCTAAATGCTTAATCCCTATGTAGAAACGTTAGTTAAGCAAGAATATCGTATTTTTAAAAAAATCTAATGATAGGATTTTTCAGAAAATTGAAAAAACCGTAAAATGTCAAGAGTAAAGTGCCCTTATTTTAAACAATGTATCGTTCTAAATGCTTAATCCCTATGTAAAAAAGTTATTTTAGCAGGAATATGTTATTGAATAAAATGAGAAAAATTTATTTTAGCCGTAAATCGAAAATAATGGATCGAGCGAATCGGTCGATTGCGCCGAGACGCGCTATGATGCAACAGACGAGCGATTGGAACGCCCGAATATTTTCAAAGTCCCAACGTACCGATCAAGAGTAAAGTACCATTTTCCTACATTAGATTTCGTTCTAAATACTTAATCCCTATGTAAAAACGTTAGTTAAGCAAGATTATCGTATTTTTAAAAAAATCTAATGATAGGATTTTCCAGAAAATTGAAAAAACCGAAAAATGTCAAGAGTAAAGTGCCATTTTCTGACATTAGATTTCGTTCTAAATGCTTAATCCCTATGTAGAAACGTTAGTTAAGCAAGAATATCGTATTTTTAAAAAAATCTAATGATAGGATTTTTCAGAAAATTGAAAAAACCGTAAAATGTCAAGAGTAAAGTGCCCTTATTTTAAACAATGTATCGTTCTAAATGCTTAATCCCTATGTAAAAAAGTTATTTTAGCAGGAATATGTTATTGAAAAAAATTAGAAAAATTTATTTTAGCCGTAAATCGAAAATAATGGGGACACCGGAGCTGTTCGAAGCGCCGAGCGCGCCGCGTACGCCCGAATATTTTCAAAGTCCCAACGTACCGATCAAGAGTAAAGTACCATTTTCCTACATTAGATTTCGTTCTAAATACTTAATCCCTATGTAAAAACGTTAGTTAAGCAAGAATATCGTATTTTTAAAAAAATCTAATGATAGGATTTTCCAGAAAATTGAAAAAACCGAAAAATGTCAAGAGTAAAGTGCCATTTTCTGACATTAGATTTCGTTCTAAATGCTTAATCCCTATGTAGAAACGTTAGTTAAGCAAGAATATCGTATTCTTAAAAAAATCTAATGATAGGATTTTTCAGAAAATTGAAAAAACCGTAAAATGTCAAGAGTAAAGTGCCCTTATTTTAAACAATGTATCGTTCTAAATGCTTAATCCCTATGTAAAAAAGTTATTTAAGCAGGAATATGTTATTGAATAAAATCAGAAAAATTTATTTTAGCCGTAAATCGAAAATAATGGATCGAGCGAATCGGTCGATTGCGCCGAGACGCGCTATGATGCAACAGACGAGCGATTGGAACGCCCGAATATTTTCAAAGTCCCAACGTACCGATCAAGAGTAAAGTACCATTTTCCTACATTAGATTTCGTTCTAAATGCTTAATCCCTATGTAAAAACGTTAGTTAAGCAAGAATATCGTATTTTTAAAAAAATCTAATGATAGGATTTTCCAGAAAATTGAAAAAACCGAAAAATGTCAAGAGTAAAGTGCCATTTTCTGACATTAGATTTCGTTCTAAATGCTTAATCCCTATGTAGAAACGTTAGTTAAGCAAGAATATCGTATTCTTAAAAAAATCTAATGATAGGATTTTTCAGAAAATTGAAAAAACCGTAAAATGTCAAGAGTAAAGTGCCCTTATTTTAAACAATGTATCGTTCTAAATGCTTAATCCCTATGTAAAAAAGTAATTTAAGCAAGAATATGTTATTGAATAAAATGAGAAAAATTTATTTTAGCCGTAAATCGAAAATAATGGATCGAGCGAATCGGTCGATTGCGCCGAGACGCGCCATGATGCAACAGACGAGCGATTGGAACGCCCGAATATTTTCAAAGTCCCAACGTACCGATCAAGAGTAAAGTACCATTTTCCTACATTAGATTTCGTTCTAAATGCTTAATCCCTATGTAAAAACGTTAGTTAAGCAAGAATATCGTATTTTTAAAAAAATCTAATGATAGGATTTCCCAGAAAATTGAAAAAACCGAAAAATGTCAAGAGTAAAGTGCCATTTTCTGACATTAGATTTCGTTCTAAATGCTTAATCCCTATGTAGAAACGTTAGTTAAGCAAGAATATCGTATTTTTAAAAAAATCTAATGATAGGATTTTTCAGAAAATTGAAAAAACCGTAAAATGTCAAGAGTAAAGTGCCCTTATTTTAAACAATGTATCGTTCTAAATGCTTAATCCCTATGTAAAAAAGTTATTTTAGCAGGAATATGTTATTGAATAAAATGAGAAAAATTTATTTTAGCCGTAAATCGAAAATAATGGATCGAGCGAATCGGTCGATTGCGCCGAGACGCGCTATGATGCAACAGACGAGCGATTGGAACGCCCGAATATTTTCAAAGTCCCAACGTACCGATCAAGAGTAAAGTACCATTTTCCTACATTAGATTTCGTTCTAAATACTTAATCCCTATGTAAAAACGTTAGTTAAGCAAGAATATCGTATTTTTAAAAAAATCTAATGATAGGATTTCCCAGAAAATTGAAAAAACCGAAAAATGTCAAGAGTAAAGTGCCATTTTCTGACATTAGATTTCGTTCTAAATGCTTAATCCCTATGTAGAAACGTTAGTTAAGCAAGAATATCGTATTTTTAAAAAAATCTAATGATAGGATTTTTCAGAAAATTGAAAAAACCGTAAAATGTCAAGAGTAAAGTGCCCTTATTTTAAACAATGTATCGTTCTAAATGCTTAATCCCTATGTAAAAAAGTTATTTTAGCAGGAATATGTTATTGAAAAAAATTAGAAAAATTTATTTTAGCCGTAAATCGAAAATAATGGGGACACCGGAGCTGTTCGAAGCGCCGAGCGCGCCGCGTACGCCCGAATATTTTCAAAGTCCCAACGTACCGATCAAGAGTAAAGTACCATTTTCCTACATTAGATTTCGTTCTAAATACTTAATCCCTATGTAAAAACGTTAGTTAAGCAAGAATATCGTATTTTTAAAAAAATCTAATGATAGGATTTTCCAGAAAATTGAAAAAACCGAAAAATGTCAAGAGTAAAGTGCCATTTTCTGACATTAGATTTCGTTCTAAATGCTTAATCCCTATGTAGAAACGTTAGTTAAGCAAGAATATCGTATTCTTAAAAAAATCTAATGATAGGATTTTTCAGAAAATTGAAAAAACCGTAAAATGTCAAGAGTAAAGTGCCCTTATTTTAAACAATGTATCGTTCTAAATGCTTAATCCCTATGTAAAAAAGTTATTTAAGCAGGAATATGTTATTGAATAAAATCAGAAAAATTTATTTTAGCCGTAAATCGAAAATAATGGATCGAGCGAATCGGTCGATTGCGCCGAGACGCGCTATGATGCAACAGACGAGCGATTGGAACGCCCGAATATTTTCAAAGTCCCAACGTACCGATCAAGAGTAAAGTACCATTTTCCTACATTAGATTTCGTTCTAAATGCTTAATCCCTATGTAAAAACGTTAGTTAAGCAAGAATATCGTATTTTTAAAAAAATCTAAAGATAGGATTTCCCAGAAAATTGAAAAAACCGTAAAATGTCAAGACTAAAGTGCCATTTTCTGACATTAGATTTCGTTCTAAATGCTTAATCCCTATGTAGAAACGTTAGTTAAGCAAGAATATCGTATTTTTAAAAAAATCTAATGATAGGATTTTTCAGAAAATTGAAAAAACCGTAAAATGTCAAGAGTAAAGTGCCCTTATTTTAAACAATGTATCGTTCTAAATGCTTAATCCCTATGTAAAAAAGTTATTTTAGCAGGAATATGTTATTGAAAAAAATTAGAAAAATTTATTTTAGCCGTAAATCGAAAATAATGGGGACACCGGAGCTGTTCGAAGCGCCGAGCGCGCCGCGTACGCCCGAATATTTTCAAAGTCCCAACGTACCGATCAAGAGTAAAGTACCATTTTCCTACATTAGATTTCGTTCTAAATACTTAATCCCTATGTAAAAACGTTAGTTAAGCAAGAATATCGTATTTTTAAAAAAATCTAATGATAGGATTTCCCAGAAAATTGAAAAAACCGAAAAATGTCAAGAGTAAAGTGCCATTTTCTGACATTAGATTTCGTTCTAAATGCTTAATCCCTATGTAGAAACGTTAGTTAAGCAAGAATATCGTATTCTTAAAAAAATCTAATGATAGGATTTTTCAGAAAATTGAAAAAACCGTAAAATGTCAAGAGTAAAGTGCCCTTATTTTAAACAATGTATCGTTCTAAATGCTTAATCCCTATGTAAAAAAGTTATTTAAGCAGGAATATGTTATTGAATAAAATGAGAAAAATTTATTTTAGCCGTAAATCGAAAATAATGGATCGAGCGAATCGGTCGGTTGCGCCGAGACGCGCTATGATGCAACAGACGAGCGATTGGAACGCCCGAATATTTTCAAAGTCCCAACGTACCGATCAAGAGTAAAGTACCATTTTCCTACATTAGATTTCGTTCTAAATGCTTAATCCCTATGTAAAAACGTTAGTTAAGCAAGAATATCGTATTTTTAAAAAAATCTAAAGATAGGATTTCCCAGAAAATTGAAAAAACCGTAAAATGTCAAGACTAAAGTGCCATTTTCTGACATTAGATTTCGTTCTAAATGCTTAATCCCTATGTAGAAACGTTAGTTAAGCAAGAATATCGTATTTTTAAAAAAATCTAATGATAGGATTTTTCAGAAAATTGAAAAAACCGTAAAATGTCAAGAGTAAAGTGCCCTTATTTTAAACAATGTATCGTTCTAAATGCTTAATCCCTATGTAAAAAAGTTATTTTAGCAGGAATATGTTATTGAAAAAAATTAGAAAAATTTATTTTAGCCGTAAATCGAAAATAATGGGGACACCGGAGCTGTTCGAAGCGCCGAGCGCGCCGCGTACGCCCGAATATTTTCAAAGTCCCAACGTACCGATCAAGAGTAAAGTACCATTTTCCTACATTAGATTTCGTTCTAAATACTTAATCCCTATGTAAAAACGTTAGTTAAGCAAGAATATCGTATTTTTAAAAAAATCTAATGATAGGATTTCCCAGAAAATTGAAAAAACCGAAAAATGTCAAGAGTAAAGTGCCATTTTCTGACATTAGATTTCGTTCTAAATGCTTAATCCCTATGTAGAAACGTTAGTTAAGCAAGAATATCGTATTCTTAAAAAAATCTAATGATAGGATTTTTCAGAAAATTGAAAAAACCGTAAAATGTCAAGAGTAAAGTGCCCTTATTTTAAACAATGTATCGTTCTAAATGCTTAATCCCTATGTAAAAAAGTTATTTTAGCAGGAATATGTTATTGAATAAAATGAGAAAAATTTATTTTAGCCGTAAATCGAAAATAATGGATCGAGCGAATCGGTCAATTGCGCCGAGACGCGCTATGATGCAACAGACGAGCGATTGGAACGCCCGAATATTTTCAAAGTCCCAACGTACCGATCAAGAGTAAAGTGCCATTTTCTGACATTAGATTTCGTTCTAAATGCTTAATCCCTATGTAGAAACGTTAGTTAAGCAAGAATATCGTATTTTTAAAAAAATCTAATGATAGGATTTTTCAGAAAATTGAAAAAACCGTAAAATGTCAAGAGTAAAGTGCCCTTATTTTAAACAATGTATCGTTCTAAATGCTTAATCCCTATGTAAAAAAGTTATTTTAGCAGGAATATGTTATTGAATAAAATGAGAAAAATTTATTTTAGCCGTAAATCGAAAATAATGGATCGAGCGAATCGGTCAATTGCGCCGAGACGCGCTATGATGCAACAGACGAGCGATTGGAACGCCCGAATATTTTCAAAGTCCCAACGTACCGATCAAGAGTAAAGTACCATTTTCCTACATTAGATTTCGTTCTAAATACTTAATCCCTATGTAAAAACGTTAGTTAAGCAAGAATATCGTATTTTTAAAAAAATCTAATGATAGGATTTTCCAGAAAATTGAAAAAACCGAAAAATGTCAAGAGTAAAGTGCCATTTTCTGACATTAGATTTCGTTCTAAATGCTTAATCCCTATGTAGAAACGTTAGTTAAGCAAGAATATCGTATTCTTAAAAAAATCTAATGATAGGATTTTTCAGAAAATTGAAAAAACCGTAAAATGTCAAGAGTAAAGTGCCCTTATTTTAAACAATGTATCGTTCTAAATGCTTAATCCCTATGTAAAAAAGTAATTTAAGCAAGAATATGTTATTGAATAAAATGAGAAAAATTTATTTTAGCCGTAAATCGAAAATAATGGATCGAGCGAATCGGTCGATTGCGCCGAGACGCGCCATGATGCAACAGACGAGCGATTGGAACGCCCGAATATTTTCAAAGTCCCAACGTACCGATCAAGAGTAAAGTACCATTTTCCTACATTAGATTTCGTTCTAAATGCTTAATCCCTATGTAAAAACGTTAGTTAAGCAAGAATATCGTATTTTTAAAAAAATCTAATGATAGGATTTCCCAGAAAATTGAAAAAACCGAAAAATGTCAAGAGTAAAGTGCCATTTTCTGACATTAGATTTCGTTCTAAATGCTTAATCCCTATGTAGAAACGTTAGTTAAGCAAGAATATCGTATTTTTAAAAAAATCTAATGATAGGATTTTTCAGAAAATTGAAAAAACCGTAAAATGTCAAGAGTAAAGTGCCCTTATTTTAAACAATGTATCGTTCTAAATGCTTAATCCCTATGTAAAAAAGTTATTTTAGCAGGAATATGTTATTGAATAAAATGAGAAAAATTTATTTTAGCCGTAAATCGAAAATAATGGATCGAGCGAATCGGTCGATTGCGCCGAGACGCGCTATGATGCAACAGACGAGCGATTGGAACGCCCGAATATTTTCAAAGTCCCAACGTACCGATCAAGAGTAAAGTACCATTTTCCTACATTAGATTTCGTTCTAAATACTTAATCCCTATGTAAAAACGTTAGTTAAGCAAGAATATCGTATTTTTAAAAAAATCTAATGATAGGATTTCCCAGAAAATTGAAAAAACCGAAAAATGTCAAGAGTAAAGTGCCATTTTCTGACATTAGATTTCGTTCTAAATGCTTAATCCCTATGTAGAAACGTTAGTTAAGCAAGAATATCGTATTTTTAAAAAAATCTAATGATAGGATTTTTCAGAAAATTGAAAAAACCGTAAAATGTCAAGAGTAAAGTGCCCTTATTTTAAACAATGTATCGTTCTAAATGCTTAATCCCTATGTAAAAAAGTTATTTTAGCAGGAATATGTTATTGAAAAAAATTAGAAAAATTTATTTTAGCCGTAAATCGAAAATAATGGGGACACCGGAGCTGTTCGAAGCGCCGAGCGCGCCGCGTACGCCCGAATATTTTCAAAGTCCCAACGTACCGATCAAGAGTAAAGTACCATTTTCCTACATTAGATTTCGTTCTAAATACTTAATCCCTATGTAAAAACGTTAGTTAAGCAAGAATATCGTATTTTTAAAAAAATCTAATGATAGGATTTTCCAGAAAATTGAAAAAACCGAAAAATGTCAAGAGTAAAGTGCCATTTTCTGACATTAGATTTCGTTCTAAATGCTTAATCCCTATGTAGAAACGTTAGTTAAGCAAGAATATCGTATTCTTAAAAAAATCTAATGATAGGATTTTTCAGAAAATTGAAAAAACCGTAAAATGTCAAGAGTAAAGTGCCCTTATTTTAAACAATGTATCGTTCTAAATGCTTAATCCCTATGTAAAAAAGTTATTTAAGCAGGAATATGTTATTGAATAAAATCAGAAAAATTTATTTTAGCCGTAAATCGAAAATAATGGATCGAGCGAATCGGTCGGTTGCGCCGAGACGCGCTATGATGCAACAGACGAGCGATTGGAACGCCCGAATATTTTCAAAGTCCCAACGTACCGATCAAGAGTAAAGTACCATTTTCCTACATTAGATTTCGTTCTAAATGCTTAATCCCTATGTAAAAACGTTAGTTAAGCAAGAATATCGTATTTTTAAAAAAATCTAAAGATAGGATTTCCCAGAAAATTGAAAAAACCGTAAAATGTCAAGACTAAAGTGCCATTTTCTGACATTAGATTTCGTTCTAAATGCTTAATCCCTATGTAGAAACGTTAGTTAAGCAAGAATATCGTATTTTTAAAAAAATCTAATGATAGGATTTTTCAGAAAATTGAAAAAACCGTAAAATGTCAAGAGTAAAGTGCCCTTATTTTAAACAATGTATCGTTCTAAATGCTTAATCCCTATGTAAAAAAGTTATTTTAGCAGGAATATGTTATTGAAAAAAATTAGAAAAATTTATTTTAGCCGTAAATCGAAAATAATGGGGACACCGGAGCTGTTCGAAGCGCCGAGCGCGCCGCGTACGCCCGAATATTTTCAAAGTCCCAACGTACCGATCAAGAGTAAAGTACCATTTTCCTACATTAGATTTCGTTCTAAATACTTAATCCCTATGTAAAAACGTTAGTTAAGCAAGAATATCGTATTTTTAAAAAAATCTAATGATAGGATTTCCCAGAAAATTGAAAAAACCGAAAAATGTCAAGAGTAAAGTGCCATTTTCTGACATTAGATTTCGTTCTAAATGCTTAATCCCTATGTAGAAACGTTAGTTAAGCAAGAATATCGTATTCTTAAAAAAATCTAATGATAGGATTTTTCAGAAAATTGAAAAAACCGTAAAATGTCAAGAGTAAAGTGCCCTTATTTTAAACAATGTATCGTTCTAAATGCTTAATCCCTATGTAAAAAAGTTATTTTAGCAGGAATATGTTATTGAATAAAATGAGAAAAATTTATTTTAGCCGTAAATCGAAAATAATGGATCGAGCGAATCGGTCAATTGCGCCGAGACGCGCTATGATGCAACAGACGAGCGATTGGAACGCCCGAATATTTTCAAAGTCCCAACGTACCGATCAAGAGTAAAGTGCCATTTTCTGACATTAGATTTCGTTCTAAATGCTTAATCCCTATGTAGAAACGTTAGTTAAGCAAGAATATCGTATTTTTAAAAAAATCTAATGATAGGATTTTTCAGAAAATTGAAAAAACCGTAAAATGTCAAGAGTAAAGTGCCCTTATTTTAAACAATGTATCGTTCTAAATGCTTAATCCCTATGTAAAAAAGTTATTTTAGCAGGAATATGTTATTGAATAAAATGAGAAAAATTTATTTTAGCCGTAAATCGAAAATAATGGATCGAGCGAATCGGTCAATTGCGCCGAGACGCGCTATGATGCAACAGACGAGCGATTGGAACGCCCGAATATTTTCAAAGTCCCAACGTACCGATCAAGAGTAAAGTACCATTTTCCTACATTAGATTTCGTTCTAAATACTTAATCCCTATGTAAAAACGTTAGTTAAGCAAGAATATCGTATTTTTAAAAAAATCTAATGATAGGATTTTCCAGAAAATTGAAAAAACCGAAAAATGTCAAGAGTAAAGTGCCATTTTCTGACATTAGATTTCGTTCTAAATGCTTAATCCCTATGTAGAAACGTTAGTTAAGCAAGAATATCGTATTCTTAAAAAAATCTAATGATAGGATTTTTCAGAAAATTGAAAAAACCGTAAAATGTCAAGAGTAAAGTGCCCTTATTTTAAACAATGTATCGTTCTAAATGCTTAATCCCTATGTAAAAAAGTAATTTAAGCAAGAATATGTTATTGAATAAAATGAGAAAAATTTATTTTAGCCGTAAATCGAAAATAATGGATCGAGCGAATCGGTCGATTGCGCCGAGACGCGCCATGATGCAACAGACGAGCGATTGGAACGCCCGAATATTTTCAAAGTCCCAACGTACCGATCAAGAGTAAAGTACCATTTTCCTACATTAGATTTCGTTCTAAATGCTTAATCCCTATGTAAAAACGTTAGTTAAGCAAGAATATCGTATTTTTAAAAAAATCTAATGATAGGATTTCCCAGAAAATTGAAAAAACCGAAAAATGTCAAGAGTAAAGTGCCATTTTCTGACATTAGATTTCGTTCTAAATGCTTAATCCCTATGTAGAAACGTTAGTTAAGCAAGAATATCGTATTTTTAAAAAAATCTAATGATAGGATTTTTCAGAAAATTGAAAAAACCGTAAAATGTCAAGAGTAAAGTGCCCTTATTTTAAACAATGTATCGTTCTAAATGCTTAATCCCTATGTAAAAAAGTTATTTTAGCAGGAATATGTTATTGAATAAAATGAGAAAAATTTATTTTAGCCGTAAATCGAAAATAATGGATCGAGCGAATCGGTCGATTGCGCCGAGACGCGCTATGATGCAACAGACGAGCGATTGGAACGCCCGAATATTTTCAAAGTCCCAACGTACCGATCAAGAGTAAAGTACCATTTTCCTACATTAGATTTCGTTCTAAATACTTAATCCCTATGTAAAAACGTTAGTTAAGCAAGATTATCGTATTTTTAAAAAAATCTAATGATAGGATTTTCCAGAAAATTGAAAAAACCGAAAAATGTCAAGAGTAAAGTGCCATTTTCTGACATTAGATTTCGTTCTAAATGCTTAATCCCTATGT
The DNA here is from genome assembly GCF_051020955.1 of Megalopta genalis. Classification (NCBI taxonomy): domain Eukaryota; kingdom Metazoa; phylum Arthropoda; class Insecta; order Hymenoptera; family Halictidae; genus Megalopta; species Megalopta genalis. The sequence continues at coordinate 796,215 of NW_027476116.1, forward strand.
AGAAACGTTAGTTAAGCAAGAATATCGTATTTTTAAAAAAATCTAATGATAGGATTTTTCAGAAAATTGAAAAAACCGTAAAATGTCAAGAGTAAAGTGCCCTTATTTTAAACAATGTATCGTTCTAAATGCTTAATCCCTATGTAAAAAAGTTATTTTAGCAGGAATATGTTATTGAAAAAAATTAGAAAAATTTATTTTAGCCGTAAATCGAAAATAATGGGGACACCGGAGCTGTTCGAAGCGCCGAGCGCGCCGCGTACGCCCGAATATTTTCAAAGTCCCAACGTACCGATCAAGAGTAAAGTACCATTTTCCTACATTAGATTTCGTTCTAAATACTTAATCCCTATGTAAAAACGTTAGTTAAGCAAGAATATCGTATTTTTAAAAAAATCTAATGATAGGATTTTCCAGAAAATTGAAAAAACCGAAAAATGTCAAGAGTAAAGTGCCATTTTCTGACATTAGATTTCGTTCTAAATGCTTAATCCCTATGTAGAAACGTTAGTTAAGCAAGAATATCGTATTCTTAAAAAAATCTAATGATAGGATTTTTCAGAAAATTGAAAAAACCGTAAAATGTCAAGAGTAAAGTGCCCTTATTTTAAACAATGTATCGTTCTAAATGCTTAATCCCTATGTAAAAAAGTTATTTAAGCAGGAATATGTTATTGAAAAAAATTAGAAAAATTTATTTTAGCCGTAAATCGAAAATAATGGGGACACCGGAGCTGTTCGAAGCGCCGAGCGCGCCGCGTACGCCCGAATATTTTCAAAGTCCCAACGTACCGATCAAGAGTAAAGTACCATTTTCCTACATTAGATTTCGTTCTAAATACTTAATCCCTATGTAAAAACGTTAGTTAAGCAAGAATATCGTATTTTTAAAAAAATCTAATGATAGGATTTTCCAGAAAATTGAAAAAACCGAAAAATGTCAAGAGTAAAGTGCCATTTTCTGACATTAGATTTCGTTCTAAATGCTTAATCCCTATGTAGAAACGTTAGTTAAGCAAGAATATCGTATTCTTAAAAAAATCTAATGATAGGATTTTTCAGAAAATTGAAAAAACCGTAAAATGTCAAGAGTAAAGTGCCCTTATTTTAAACAATGTATCGTTCTAAATGCTTAATCCCTATGTAAAAAAGTTATTTAAGCAGGAATATGTTATTGAATAAAATCAGAAAAATTTATTTTAGCCGTAAATCGAAAATAATGGATCGAGCGAATCGGTCGATTGCGCCGAGACGCGCTATGATGCAACAGACGAGCGATTGGAACGCCCGAATATTTTCAAAGTCCCAACGTACCGATCAAGAGTAAAGTACCATTTTCCTACATTAGATTTCGTTCTAAATGCTTAATCCCTATGTAAAAACGTTAGTTAAGCAAGAATATCGTATTTTTAAAAAAATCTAAAGATAGGATTTCCCAGAAAATTGAAAAAACCGTAAAATGTCAAGACTAAAGTGCCATTTTCTGACATTAGATTTCGTTCTAAATGCTTAATCCCTATGTAGAAACGTTAGTTAAGCAAGAATATCGTATTTTTAAAAAAATCTAATGATAGGATTTTTCAGAAAATTGAAAAAACCGTAAAATGTCAAGAGTAAAGTGCCCTTATTTTAAACAATGTATCGTTCTAAATGCTTAATCCCTATGTAAAAAAGTTATTTTAGCAGGAATATGTTATTGAAAAAAATTAGAAAAATTTATTTTAGCCGTAAATCGAAAATAATGGGGACACCGGAGCTGTTCGAAGCGCCGAGCGCGCCGCGTACGCCCGAATATTTTCAAAGTCCCAACGTACCGATCAAGAGTAAAGTACCATTTTCCTACATTAGATTTCGTTCTAAATACTTAATCCCTATGTAAAAACGTTAGTTAAGCAAGAATATCGTATTTTTAAAAAAATCTAATGATAGGATTTCCCAGAAAATTGAAAAAACCGAAAAATGTCAAGAGTAAAGTGCCATTTTCTGACATTAGATTTCGTTCTAAATGCTTAATCCCTATGTAGAAACGTTAGTTAAGCAAGAATATCGTATTCTTAAAAAAATCTAATGATAGGATTTTTCAGAAAATTGAAAAAACCGTAAAATGTCAAGAGTAAAGTGCCCTTATTTTAAACAATGTATCGTTCTAAATGCTTAATCCCTATGTAAAAAAGTTATTTAAGCAGGAATATGTTATTGAATAAAATGAGAAAAATTTATTTTAGCCGTAAATCGAAAATAATGGATCGAGCGAATCGGTCGGTTGCGCCGAGACGCGCTATGATGCAACAGACGAGCGATTGGAACGCCCGAATATTTTCAAAGTCCCAACGTACCGATCAAGAGTAAAGTACCATTTTCCTACATTAGATTTCGTTCTAAATGCTTAATCCCTATGTAAAAACGTTAGTTAAGCAAGAATATCGTATTTTTAAAAAAATCTAAAGATAGGATTTCCCAGAAAATTGAAAAAACCGTAAAATGTCAAGACTAAAGTGCCATTTTCTGACATTAGATTTCGTTCTAAATGCTTAATCCCTATGTAGAAACGTTAGTTAAGCAAGAATATCGTATTTTTAAAAAAATCTAATGATAGGATTTTTCAGAAAATTGAAAAAACCGTAAAATGTCAAGAGTAAAGTGCCCTTATTTTAAACAATGTATCGTTCTAAATGCTTAATCCCTATGTAAAAAAGTTATTTTAGCAGGAATATGTTATTGAAAAAAATTAGAAAAATTTATTTTAGCCGTAAATCGAAAATAATGGGGACACCGGAGCTGTTCGAAGCGCCGAGCGCGCCGCGTACGCCCGAATATTTTCAAAGTCCCAACGTACCGATCAAGAGTAAAGTACCATTTTCCTACATTAGATTTCGTTCTAAATACTTAATCCCTATGTAAAAACGTTAGTTAAGCAAGAATATCGTATTTTTAAAAAAATCTAATGATAGGATTTCCCAGAAAATTGAAAAAACCGAAAAATGTCAAGAGTAAAGTGCCATTTTCTGACATTAGATTTCGTTCTAAATGCTTAATCCCTATGTAGAAACGTTAGTTAAGCAAGAATATCGTATTCTTAAAAAAATCTAATGATAGGATTTTTCAGAAAATTGAAAAAACCGTAAAATGTCAAGAGTAAAGTGCCCTTATTTTAAACAATGTATCGTTCTAAATGCTTAATCCCTATGTAAAAAAGTTATTTTAGCAGGAATATGTTATTGAATAAAATGAGAAAAATTTATTTTAGCCGTAAATCGAAAATAATGGATCGAGCGAATCGGTCAATTGCGCCGAGACGCGCTATGATGCAACAGACGAGCGATTGGAACGCCCGAATATTTTCAAAGTCCCAACGTACCGATCAAGAGTAAAGTGCCATTTTCTGACATTAGATTTCGTTCTAAATGCTTAATCCCTATGTAGAAACGTTAGTTAAGCAAGAATATCGTATTTTTAAAAAAATCTAATGATAGGATTTTTCAGAAAATTGAAAAAACCGTAAAATGTCAAGAGTAAAGTGCCCTTATTTTAAACAATGTATCGTTCTAAATGCTTAATCCCTATGTAAAAAAGTTATTTTAGCAGGAATATGTTATTGAATAAAATGAGAAAAATTTATTTTAGCCGTAAATCGAAAATAATGGATCGAGCGAATAGGTCAATTGCGCCGAGACGCGCTATGATGCAACAGACGAGCGATTGGAACGCCCGAATATTTTCAAAGTCCCAACGTACCGATCAAGAGTAAAGTACCATTTTCCTACATTAGATTTCGTTCTAAATACTTAATCCCTATGTAAAAACGTTAGTTAAGCAAGAATATCGTATTTTTAAAAAAATCTAATGATAGGATTTTCCAGAAAATTGAAAAAACCGAAAAATGTCAAGAGTAAAGTGCCATTTTCTGACATTAGATTTCGTTCTAAATGCTTAATCCCTATGTAGAAACGTTAGTTAAGCAAGAATATCGTATTCTTAAAAAAATCTAATGATAGGATTTTTCAGAAAATTGAAAAAACCGTAAAATGTCAAGAGTAAAGTGCCCTTATTTTAAACAATGTATCGTTCTAAATGCTTAATCCCTATGTAAAAAAGTAATTTAAGCAAGAATATGTTATTGAATAAAATGAGAAAAATTTATTTTAGCCGTAAATCGAAAATAATGGATCGAGCGAATCGGTCGATTGCGCCGAGACGCGCCATGATGCAACAGACGAGCGATTGGAACGCCCGAATATTTTCAAAGTCCCAACGTACCGATCAAGAGTAAAGTACCATTTTCCTACATTAGATTTCGTTCTAAATGCTTAATCCCTATGTAAAAACGTTAGTTAAGCAAGAATATCGTATTTTTAAAAAAATCTAATGATAGGATTTCCCAGAAAATTGAAAAAACCGAAAAATGTCAAGAGTAAAGTGCCATTTTCTGACATTAGATTTCGTTCTAAATGCTTAATCCCTATGTAGAAACGTTAGTTAAGCAAGAATATCGTATTTTTAAAAAAATCTAATGATAGGATTTTTCAGAAAATTGAAAAAACCGTAAAATGTCAAGAGTAAAGTGCCCTTATTTTAAACAATGTATCGTTCTAAATGCTTAATCCCTATGTAAAAAAGTTATTTTAGCAGGAATATGTTATTGAATAAAATGAGAAAAATTTATTTTAGCCGTAAATCGAAAATAATGGATCGAGCGAATCGGTCGATTGCGCCGAGACGCGCTATGATGCAACAGACGAGCGATTGGAACGCCCGAATATTTTCAAAGTCCCAACGTACCGATCAAGAGTAAAGTACCATTTTCCTACATTAGATTTCGTTCTAAATACTTAATCCCTATGTAAAAACGTTAGTTAAGCAAGATTATCGTATTTTTAAAAAAATCTAATGATAGGATTTTCCAGAAAATTGAAAAAACCGAAAAATGTCAAGAGTAAAGTGCCATTTTCTGACATTAGATTTCGTTCTAAATGCTTAATCCCTATGTAGAAACGTTAGTTAAGCAAGAATATCGTATTTTTAAAAAAATCTAATGATAGGATTTTTCAGAAAATTGAAAAAACCGTAAAATGTCAAGAGTAAAGTGCCCTTATTTTAAACAATGTATCGTTCTAAATGCTTAATCCCTATGTAAAAAAGTTATTTAAGCAGGAATATGTTATTGAATAAAATCAGAAAAATTTATTTTAGCCGTAAATCGAAAATAATGGATCGAGCGAATCGGTCGATTGCGCCGAGACGCGCTATGATGCAACAGACGAGCGATTGGAACGCCCGAATATTTTCAAAGTCCCAACGTACCGATCAAGAGTAAAGTACCATTTTCCTACATTAGATTTCGTTCTAAATGCTTAATCCCTATGTAAAAACGTTAGTTAAGCAAGAATATCGTATTTTTAAAAAAATCTAAAGATAGGATTTCCCAGAAAATTGAAAAAACCGTAAAATGTCAAGACTAAAGTGCCATTTTCTGACATTAGATTTCGTTCTAAATGCTTAATCCCTATGTAGAAACGTTAGTTAAGCAAGAATATCGTATTTTTAAAAAAATCTAATGATAGGATTTTTCAGAAAATTGAAAAAACCGTAAAATGTCAAGAGTAAAGTGCCCTTATTTTAAACAATGTATCGTTCTAAATGCTTAATCCCTATGTAAAAAAGTTATTTTAGCAGGAATATGTTATTGAAAAAAATTAGAAAAATTTATTTTAGCCGTAAATCGAAAATAATGGGGACACCGGAGCTGTTCGAAGCGCCGAGCGCGCCGCGTACGCCCGAATATTTTCAAAGTCCCAACGTACCGATCAAGAGTAAAGTACCATTTTCCTACATTAGATTTCGTTCTAAATACTTAATCCCTATGTAAAAACGTTAGTTAAGCAAGAATATCGTATTTTTAAAAAAATCTAATGATAGGATTTCCCAGAAAATTGAAAAAACCGAAAAATGTCAAGAGTAAAGTGCCATTTTCTGACATTAGATTTCGTTCTAAATGCTTAATCCCTATGTAGAAACGTTAGTTAAGCAAGAATATCGTATTCTTAAAAAAATCTAATGATAGGATTTTTCAGAAAATTGAAAAAACCGTAAAATGTCAAGAGTAAAGTGCCCTTATTTTAAACAATGTATCGTTCTAAATGCTTAATCCCTATGTAAAAAAGTTATTTAAGCAGGAATATGTTATTGAATAAAATGAGAAAAATTTATTTTAGCCGTAAATCGAAAATAATGGATCGAGCGAATCGGTCGGTTGCGCCGAGACGCGCTATGATGCAACAGACGAGCGATTGGAACGCCCGAATATTTTCAAAGTCCCAACGTACCGATCAAGAGTAAAGTACCATTTTCCTACATTAGATTTCGTTCTAAATGCTTAATCCCTATGTAAAAACGTTAGTTAAGCAAGAATATCGTATTTTTAAAAAAATCTAAAGATAGGATTTCCCAGAAAATTGAAAAAACCGTAAAATGTCAAGACTAAAGTGCCATTTTCTGACATTAGATTTCGTTCTAAATGCTTAATCCCTATGTAGAAACGTTAGTTAAGCAAGAATATCGTATTTTTAAAAAAATCTAATGATAGGATTTTTCAGAAAATTGAAAAAACCGTAAAATGTCAAGAGTAAAGTGCCCTTATTTTAAACAATGTATCGTTCTAAATGCTTAATCCCTATGTAAAAAAGTTATTTTAGCAGGAATATGTTATTGAAAAAAATTAGAAAAATTTATTTTAGCCGTAAATCGAAAATAATGGGGACACCGGAGCTGTTCGAAGCGCCGAGCGCGCCGCGTACGCCCGAATATTTTCAAAGTCCCAACGTACCGATCAAGAGTAAAGTACCATTTTCCTACATTAGATTTCGTTCTAAATACTTAATCCCTATGTAAAAACGTTAGTTAAGCAAGAATATCGTATTTTTAAAAAAATCTAATGATAGGATTTCCCAGAAAATTGAAAAAACCGAAAAATGTCAAGAGTAAAGTGCCATTTTCTGACATTAGATTTCGTTCTAAATGCTTAATCCCTATGTAGAAACGTTAGTTAAGCAAGAATATCGTATTCTTAAAAAAATCTAATGATAGGATTTTTCAGAAAATTGAAAAAACCGTAAAATGTCAAGAGTAAAGTGCCCTTATTTTAAACAATGTATCGTTCTAAATGCTTAATCCCTATGTAAAAAAGTTATTTTAGCAGGAATATGTTATTGAATAAAATGAGAAAAATTTATTTTAGCCGTAAATCGAAAATAATGGATCGAGCGAATCGGTCAATTGCGCCGAGACGCGCTATGATGCAACAGACGAGCGATTGGAACGCCCGAATATTTTCAAAGTCCCAACGTACCGATCAAGAGTAAAGTGCCATTTTCTGACATTAGATTTCGTTCTAAATGCTTAATCCCTATGTAGAAACGTTAGTTAAGCAAGAATATCGTATTTTTAAAAAAATCTAATGATAGGATTTTTCAGAAAATTGAAAAAACCGTAAAATGTCAAGAGTAAAGTGCCCTTATTTTAAACAATGTATCGTTCTAAATGCTTAATCCCTATGTAAAAAAGTTATTTTAGCAGGAATATGTTATTGAATAAAATGAGAAAAATTTATTTTAGCCGTAAATCGAAAATAATGGATCGAGCGAATCGGTCGATTGCGCCGAGACGCGCTATGATGCAACAGACGAGCGATTGGAACGCCCGAATATTTTCAAAGTCCCAACGTACCGATCAAGAGTAAAGTACCATTTTCCTACATTAGATTTCGTTCTAAATACTTAATCCCTATGTAAAAACGTTAGTTAAGCAAGATTATCGTATTTTTAAAAAAATCTAATGATAGGATTTTCCAGAAAATTGAAAAAACCGAAAAATGTCAAGAGTAAAGTGCCATTTTCTGACATTAGATTTCGTTCTAAATGCTTAATCCCTATGTAGAAACGTTAGTTAAGCAAGAATATCGTATTTTTAAAAAAATCTAATGATAGGATTTTTCAGAAAATTGAAAAAACCGTAAAATGTCAAGAGTAAAGTGCCCTTATTTTAAACAATGTATCGTTCTAAATGCTTAATCCCTATGTAAAAAAGTTATTTAAGCAGGAATATGTTATTGAATAAAATCAGAAAAATTTATTTTAGCCGTAAATCGAAAATAATGGATCGAGCGAATCGGTCGATTGCGCCGAGACGCGCTATGATGCAACAGACGAGCGATTGGAACGCCCGAATATTTTCAAAGTCCCAACGTACCGATCAAGAGTAAAGTACCATTTTCCTACATTAGATTTCGTTCTAAATGCTTAATCCCTATGTAAAAACGTTAGTTAAGCAAGAATATCGTATTTTTAAAAAAATCTAAAGATAGGATTTCCCAGAAAATTGAAAAAACCGTAAAATGTCAAGACTAAAGTGCCATTTTCTGACATTAGATTTCGTTCTAAATGCTTAATCCCTATGTAGAAACGTTAGTTAAGCAAGAATATCGTATTTTTAAAAAAATCTAATGATAGGATTTTTCAGAAAATTGAAAAAACCGTAAAATGTCAAGAGTAAAGTGCCCTTATTTTAAACAATGTATCGTTCTAAATGCTTAATCCCTATGTAAAAAAGTTATTTTAGCAGGAATATGTTATTGAAAAAAATTAGAAAAATTTATTTTAGCCGTAAATCGAAAATAATGGGGACACCGGAGCTGTTCGAAGCGCCGAGCGCGCCGCGTACGCCCGAATATTTTCAAAGTCCCAACGTACCGATCAAGAGTAAAGTACCATTTTCCTACATTAGATTTCGTTCTAAATACTTAATCCCTATGTAAAAACGTTAGTTAAGCAAGAATATCGTATTTTTAAAAAAATCTAATGATAGGATTTCCCAGAAAATTGAAAAAACCGAAAAATGTCAAGAGTAAAGTGCCATTTTCTGACATTAGATTTCGTTCTAAATGCTTAATCCCTATGTAGAAACGTTAGTTAAGCAAGAATATCGTATTCTTAAAAAAATCTAATGATAGGATTTTTCAGAAAATTGAAAAAACCGTAAAATGTCAAGAGTAAAGTGCCCTTATTTTAAACAATGTATCGTTCTAAATGCTTAATCCCTATGTAAAAAAGTTATTTAAGCAGGAATATGTTATTGAATAAAATGAGAAAAATTTATTTTAGCCGTAAATCGAAAATAATGGATCGAGCGAATCGGTCGGTTGCGCCGAGACGCGCTATGATGCAACAGACGAGCGATTGGAACGCCCGAATATTTTCAAAGTCCCAACGTACCGATCAAGAGTAAAGTACCATTTTCCTACATTAGATTTCGTTCTAAATGCTTAATCCCTATGTAAAAACGTTAGTTAAGCAAGAATATCGTATTTTTAAAAAAATCTAAAGATAGGATTTCCCAGAAAATTGAAAAAACCGTAAAATGTCAAGACTAAAGTGCCATTTTCTGACATTAGATTTCGTTCTAAATGCTTAATCCCTATGTAGAAACGTTAGTTAAGCAAGAATATCGTATTTTTAAAAAAATCTAATGATAGGATTTTTCAGAAAATTGAAAAAACCGTAAAATGTCAAGAGTAAAGTGCCCTTATTTTAAACAATGTATCGTTCTAAATGCTTAATCCCTATGTAAAAAAGTTATTTTAGCAGGAATATGTTATTGAAAAAAATTAGAAAAATTTATTTTAGCCGTAAATCGAAAATAATGGGGACACCGGAGCTGTTCGAAGCGCCGAGCGCGCCGCGTACGCCCGAATATTTTCAAAGTCCCAACGTACCGATCAAGAGTAAAGTACCATTTTCCTACATTAGATTTCGTTCTAAATACTTAATCCCTATGTAAAAACGTTAGTTAAGCAAGAATATCGTATTTTTAAAAAAATCTAATGATAGGATTTCCCAGAAAATTGAAAAAACCGAAAAATGTCAAGAGTAAAGTGCCATTTTCTGACATTAGATTTCGTTCTAAATGCTTAATCCCTATGTAGAAACGTTAGTTAAGCAAGAATATCGTATTCTTAAAAAAATCTAATGATAGGATTTTTCAGAAAATTGAAAAAACCGTAAAATGTCAAGAGTAAAGTGCCCTTATTTTAAACAATGTATCGTTCTAAATGCTTAATCCCTATGTAAAAAAGTTATTTTAGCAGGAATATGTTATTGAATAAAATGAGAAAAATTTATTTTAGCCGTAAATCGAAAATAATGGATCGAGCGAATCGGTCAATTGCGCCGAGACGCGCTATGATGCAACAGACGAGCGATTGGAACGCCCGAATATTTTCAAAGTCCCAACGTACCGATCAAGAGTAAAGTGCCATTTTCTGACATTAGATTTCGTTCTAAATGCTTAATCCCTATGTAGAAACGTTAGTTAAGCAAGAATATCGTATTTTTAAAAAAATCTAATGATAGGATTTTTCAGAAAATTGAAAAAACCGTAAAATGTCAAGAGTAAAGTGCCCTTATTTTAAACAATGTATCGTTCTAAATGCTTAATCCCTATGTAAAAAAGTTATTTTAGCAGGAATATGTTATTGAATAAAATGAGAAAAATTTATTTTAGCCGTAAATCGAAAATAATGGATCGAGCGAATCGGTCAATTGCGCCGAGACGCGCTATGATGCAACAGACGAGCGATTGGAACGCCCGAATATTTTCAAAGTCCCAACGTACCGATCAAGAGTAAAGTACCATTTTCCTACATTAGATTTCGTTCTAAATACTTAATCCCTATGTAAAAACGTTAGTTAAGCAAGAATATCGTATTTTTAAAAAAATCTAATGATAGGATTTTCCAGAAAATTGAAAAAACCGAAAAATGTCAAGAGTAAAGTGCCATTTTCTGACATTAGATTTCGTTCTAAATGCTTAATCCCTATGTAGAAACGTTAGTTAAGCAAGAATATCGTATTCTTAAAAAAATCTAATGATAGGATTTTTCAGAAAATTGAAAAAACCGTAAAATGTCAAGAGTAAAGTGCCCTTATTTTAAACAATGTATCGTTCTAAATGCTTAATCCCTATGTAAAAAAGTAATTTAAGCAAGAATATGTTATTGAATAAAATGAGAAAAATTTATTTTAGCCGTAAATCGAAAATAATGGATCGAGCGAATCGGTCGATTGCGCCGAGACGCGCCATGATGCAACAGACGAGCGATTGGAACGCCCGAATATTTTCAAAGTCCCAACGTACCGATCAAGAGTAAAGTACCATTTTCCTACATTAGATTTCGTTCTAAATGCTTAATCCCTATGTAAAAACGTTAGTTAAGCAAGAATATCGTATTTTTAAAAAAATCTAATGATAGGATTTCCCAGAAAATTGAAAAAACCGAAAAATGTCAAGAGTAAAGTGCCATTTTCTGACATTAGATTTCGTTCTAAATGCTTAATCCCTATGTAGAAACGTTAGTTAAGCAAGAATATCGTATTTTTAAAAAAATCTAATGATAGGATTTTTCAGAAAATTGAAAAAACCGTAAAATGTCAAGAGTAAAGTGCCCTTATTTTAAACAATGTATCGTTCTAAATGCTTAATCCCTATGTAAAAAAGTTATTTTAGCAGGAATATGTTATTGAATAAAATGAGAAAAATTTATTTTAGCCGTAAATCGAAAATAATGGATCGAGCGAATCGGTCGATTGCGCCGAGACGCGCTATGATGCAACAGACGAGCGATTGGAACGCCCGAATATTTTCAAAGTCCCAACGTACCGATCAAGAGTAAAGTACCATTTTCCTACATTAGATTTCGTTCTAAATACTTAATCCCTATGTAAAAACGTTAGTTAAGCAAGATTATCGTATTTTTAAAAAAATCTAATGATAGGATTTTCCAGAAAATTGAAAAAACCGAAAAATGTCAAGAGTAAAGTGCCATTTTCTGACATTAGATTTCGTTCTAAATGCTTAATCCCTATGTAGAAACGTTAGTTAAGCAAGAATATCGTATTTTTAAAAAAATCTAATGATAGGATTTTTCAGAAAATTGAAAAAACCGTAAAATGTCAAGAGTAAAGTGCCCTTATTTTAAACAATGTATCGTTCTAAATGCTTAATCCCTATGTAAAAAAGTTATTTTAGCAGGAATATGTTATTGAAAAAAATTAGAAAAATTTATTTTAGCCGTAAATCGAAAATAATGGGGACACCGGAGCTGTTCGAAGCGCCGAGCGCGCCGCGTACGCCCGAATATTTTCAAAGTCCCAACGTACCGATCAAGAGTAAAGTACCATTTTCCTACATTAGATTTCGTTCTAAATACTTAATCCCTATGTAAAAACGTTAGTTAAGCAAGAATATCGTATTTTTAAAAAAATCTAATGATAGGATTTTCCAGAAAATTGAAAAAACCGAAAAATGTCAAGAGTAAAGTGCCATTTTCTGACATTAGATTTCGTTCTAAATGCTTAATCCCTATGTAGAAACGTTAGTTAAGCAAGAATATCGTATTCTTAAAAAAATCTAATGATAGGATTTTTCAGAAAATTGAAAAAACCGTAAAATGTCAAGAGTAAAGTGCCCTTATTTTAAACAATGTATCGTTCTAAATGCTTAATCCCTATGTAAAAAAGTTATTTAAGCAGGAATATGTTATTGAAAAAAATTAGAAAAATTTATTTTAGCCGTAAATCGAAAATAATGGGGACACCGGAGCTGTTCGAAGCGCCGAGCGCGCCGCGTACGCCCGAATATTTTCAAAGTCCCAACGTACCGATCAAGAGTAAAGTACCATTTTCCTACATTAGATTTCGTTCTAAATACTTAATCCCTATGTAAAAACGTTAGTTAAGCAAGAATATCGTATTTTTAAAAAAATCTAATGATAGGATTTTCCAGAAAATTGAAAAAACCGAAAAATGTCAAGAGTAAAGTGCCATTTTCTGACATTAGATTTCGTTCTAAATGCTTAATCCCTATGTAGAAACGTTAGTTAAGCAAGAATATCGTATTCTTAAAAAAATCTAATGATAGGATTTTTCAGAAAATTGAAAAAACCGTAAAATGTCAAGAGTAAAGTGCCCTTATTTTAAACAATGTATCGTTCTAAATGCTTAATCCCTATGTAAAAAAGTTATTTAAGCAGGAATATGTTATTGAATAAAATCAGAAAAATTTATTTTAGCCGTAAATCGAAAATAATGGATCGAGCGAATCGGTCGATTGCGCCGAGACGCGCTATGATGCAACAGACGAGCGATTGGAACGCCCGAATATTTTCAAAGTCCCAACGTACCGATCAAGAGTAAAGTACCATTTTCCTACATTAGATTTCGTTCTAAATGCTTAATCCCTATGTAAAAACGTTAGTTAAGCAAGAATATCGTATTTTTAAAAAAATCTAAAGATAGGATTTCCCAGAAAATTGAAAAAACCGTAAAATGTCAAGACTAAAGTGCCATTTTCTGACATTAGATTTCGTTCTAAATGCTTAATCCCTATGTAGAAACGTTAGTTAAGCAAGAATATCGTATTTTTAAAAAAATCTAATGATAGGATTTTTCAGAAAATTGAAAAAACCGTAAAATGTCAAGAGTAAAGTGCCCTTATTTTAAACAATGTATCGTTCTAAATGCTTAATCCCTATGTAAAAAAGTTATTTTAGCAGGAATATGTTATTGAAAAAAATTAGAAAAATTTATTTTAGCCGTAAATCGAAAATAATGGGGACACCGGAGCTGTTCGAAGCGCCGAGCGCGCCGCGTACGCCCGAATATTTTCAAAGTCCCAACGTACCGATCAAGAGTAAAGTACCATTTTCCTACATTAGATTTCGTTCTAAATACTTAATCCCTATGTAAAAACGTTAGTTAAGCAAGAATATCGTATTTTTAAAAAAATCTAATGATAGGATTTCCCAGAAAATTGAAAAAACCGAAAAATGTCAAGAGTAAAGTGCCATTTTCTGACATTAGATTTCGTTCTAAATGCTTAATCCCTATGTAGAAACGTTAGTTAAGCAAGAATATCGTATTCTTAAAAAAATCTAATGATAGGATTTTTCAGAAAATTGAAAAAACCGTAAAATGTCAAGAGTAAAGTGCCCTTATTTTAAACAATGTATCGTTCTAAATGCTTAATCCCTATGTAAAAAAGTTATTTAAGCAGGAATATGTTATTGAATAAAATGAGAAAAATTTATTTTAGCCGTAAATCGAAATTAATGGATCGAGCGAATCGGTCGGTTGCGCCGAGACGCGCTATGATGCAACAGACGAGCGATTGGAACGCCCGAATATTTTCAAAGTCCCAACGTACCGATCAAGAGTAAAGTACCATTTTCCTACATTAGATTTCGTTCTAAATGCTTAATCCCTATGTAAAAACGTTAGTTAAGCAAGAATATCGTATTTTTAAAAAAATCTAAAGATAGGATTTCCCAGAAAATTGAAAAAACCGTAAAATGTCAAGACTAAAGTGCCATTTTCTGACATTAGATTTCGTTCTAAATGCTTAATCCCTATGTAGAAACGTTAGTTAAGCAAGAATATCGTATTTTTAAAAAAATCTAATGATAGGATTTTTCAGAAAATTGAAAAAACCGTAAAATGTCAAGAGTAAAGTGCCCTTATTTTAAACAATGTATCGTTCTAAATGCTTAATCCCTATGTAAAAAAGTTATTTTAGCAGGAATATGTTATTGAAAAAAATTAGAAAAATTTATTTTAGCCGTAAATCGAAAATAATGGGGACACCGGAGCTGTTCGAAGCGCCGAGCGCGCCGCGTACGCCCGAATATTTTCAAAGTCCCAACGTACCGATCAAGAGTAAAGTACCATTTTCCTACATTAGATTTCGTTCTAAATACTTAATCCCTATGTAAAAACGTTAGTTAAGCAAGAATATCGTATTTTTAAAAAAATCTAATGATAGGATTTCCCAGAAAATTGAAAAAACCGAAAAATGTCAAGAGTAAAGTGCCATTTTCTGACATTAGATTTCGTTCTAAATGCTTAATCCCTATGTAGAAACGTTAGCTAAGCAAGAATATCGTATTTTTAAAAAAATCTAATGATAGGATTTTTCAGAAAATTGAAAAAACCGTAAAATGTCAAGAGTAAAGTGCCCTTATTTTAAACAATGTATCGTTCTAAATGCTTAATCCCTATGTAAAAAAGTTATTTTAGCAGGAATATGTTATTGAATAAAATGAGAAAAATTTATTTTAGCCGTAAATCGAAAATAATGGATCGAGCGAATCGGTCGATTGCGCCGAGACGCGCTATGATGCAACAGACGAGCGATTGGAACGCCCGAATATTTTCAAAGTCCCAACGTACCGATCAAGAGTAAAGTACCATTTTCCTACATTAGATTTCGTTCTAAATGCTTAATCCCTATGTAAAAACGTTAGTTAAGCAAGAATATCGTATTTTTAAAAAAATCTAATGATAGGATTTCCCAGAAAATTGAAAAAACCGTAAAATGTCAAGACTAAAGTGCCATTTTCTGACATTAGATTTCGTTCTAAATGCTTAATCCCTATGTAGAAACGTTAGTTAAGCAAGAATATCGTATTTTTAAAAAAA
Organism: Megalopta genalis; assembly: GCF_051020955.1. Taxonomy (NCBI): domain Eukaryota; kingdom Metazoa; phylum Arthropoda; class Insecta; order Hymenoptera; family Halictidae; genus Megalopta; species Megalopta genalis. The sequence continues at coordinate 811,739 of NW_027476116.1, forward strand.
TCTAATGATAGGATTTTTCAGAAAATTGAAAAAACCGTAAAATGTCAAGAGTAAAGTGCCCTTATTTTAAACAATGTATCGTTCTAAATGCTTAATCCCTATGTAAAAAAGTTATTTTAGCAGGAATATGTTATTGAATAAAATGAGAAAAATTTATTTTAGCCGTAAATCGAAAATAATGGATCGAGCGAATCGGTCAATTGCGCCGAGACGCGCTATGATGCAACAGACGAGCGATTGGAACGCCCGAATATTTTCAAAGTCCCAACGTACCGATCAAGAGTAAAGTACCATTTTCCTACATTAGATTTCGTTCTAAATACTTAATCCCTATGTAAAAACGTTAGTTAAGCAAGAATATCGTATTTTTAAAAAAATCTAATGATAGGATTTTCCAGAAAATTGAAAAAACCGAAAAATGTCAAGAGTAAAGTGCCATTTTCTGACATTAGATTTCGTTCTAAATGCTTAATCCCTATGTAGAAACGTTAGTTAAGCAAGAATATCGTATTCTTAAAAAAATCTAATGATAGGATTTTTCAGAAAATTGAAAAAACCGTAAAATGTCAAGAGTAAAGTGCCCTTATTTTAAACAATGTATCGTTCTAAATGCTTAATCCCTATGTAAAAAAGTAATTTAAGCAAGAATATGTTATTGAATAAAATGAGAAAAATTTATTTTAGCCGTAAATCGAAAATAATGGATCGAGCGAATCGGTCGATTGCGCCGAGACGCGCCATGATGCAACAGACGAGCGATTGGAACGCCCGAATATTTTCAAAGTCCCAACGTACCGATCAAGAGTAAAGTACCATTTTCCTACATTAGATTTCGTTCTAAATGCTTAATCCCTATGTAAAAACGTTAGTTAAGCAAGAATATCGTATTTTTAAAAAAATCTAATGATAGGATTTCCCAGAAAATTGAAAAAACCGAAAAATGTCAAGAGTAAAGTGCCATTTTCTGACATTAGATTTCGTTCTAAATGCTTAATCCCTATGTAGAAACGTTAGTTAAGCAAGAATATCGTATTTTTAAAAAAATCTAATGATAGGATTTTTCAGAAAATTGAAAAAACCGTAAAATGTCAAGAGTAAAGTGCCCTTATTTTAAACAATGTATCGTTCTAAATGCTTAATCCCTATGTAAAAAAGTTATTTTAGCAGGAATATGTTATTGAATAAAATGAGAAAAATTTATTTTAGCCGTAAATCGAAAATAATGGATCGAGCGAATCGGTCGATTGCGCCGAGACGCGCTATGATGCAACAGACGAGCGATTGGAACGCCCGAATATTTTCAAAGTCCCAACGTACCGATCAAGAGTAAAGTACCATTTTCCTACATTAGATTTCGTTCTAAATACTTAATCCCTATGTAAAAACGTTAGTTAAGCAAGATTATCGTATTTTTAAAAAAATCTAATGATAGGATTTTCCAGAAAATTGAAAAAACCGAAAAATGTCAAGAGTAAAGTGCCATTTTCTGACATTAGATTTCGTTCTAAATGCTTAATCCCTATGTAGAAACGTTAGTTAAGCAAGAATATCGTATTTTTAAAAAAATCTAATGATAGGATTTTTCAGAAAATTGAAAAAACCGTAAAATGTCAAGAGTAAAGTGCCCTTATTTTAAACAATGTATCGTTCTAAATGCTTAATCCCTATGTAAAAAAGTTATTTTAGCAGGAATATGTTATTGAAAAAAATTAGAAAAATTTATTTTAGCCGTAAATCGAAAATAATGGGGACACCGGAGCTGTTCGAAGCGCCGAGCGCGCCGCGTACGCCCGAATATTTTCAAAGTCCCAACGTACCGATCAAGAGTAAAGTACCATTTTCCTACATTAGATTTCGTTCTAAATACTTAATCCCTATGTAAAAACGTTAGTTAAGCAAGAATATCGTATTTTTAAAAAAATCTAATGATAGGATTTTCCAGAAAATTGAAAAAACCGAAAAATGTCAAGAGTAAAGTGCCATTTTCTGACATTAGATTTCGTTCTAAATGCTTAATCCCTATGTAGAAACGTTAGTTAAGCAAGAATATCGTATTCTTAAAAAAATCTAATGATAGGATTTTTCAGAAAATTGAAAAAACCGTAAAATGTCAAGAGTAAAGTGCCCTTATTTTAAACAATGTATCGTTCTAAATGCTTAATCCCTATGTAAAAAAGTTATTTAAGCAGGAATATGTTATTGAAAAAAATTAGAAAAATTTATTTTAGCCGTAAATCGAAAATAATGGGGACACCGGAGCTGTTCGAAGCGCCGAGCGCGCCGCGTACGCCCGAATATTTTCAAAGTCCCAACGTACCGATCAAGAGTAAAGTACCATTTTCCTACATTAGATTTCGTTCTAAATACTTAATCCCTATGTAAAAACGTTAGTTAAGCAAGAATATCGTATTTTTAAAAAAATCTAATGATAGGATTTTCCAGAAAATTGAAAAAACCGAAAAATGTCAAGAGTAAAGTGCCATTTTCTGACATTAGATTTCGTTCTAAATGCTTAATCCCTATGTAGAAACGTTAGTTAAGCAAGAATATCGTATTCTTAAAAAAATCTAATGATAGGATTTTTCAGAAAATTGAAAAAACCGTAAAATGTCAAGAGTAAAGTGCCCTTATTTTAAACAATGTATCGTTCTAAATGCTTAATCCCTATGTAAAAAAGTAATTTAAGCAAGAATATGTTATTGAATAAAATGAGAAAAATTTATTTTAGCCGTAAATCGAAAATAATGGATCGAGCGAATCGGTCGATTGCGCCGAGACGCGCCATGATGCAACAGACGAGCGATTGGAACGCCCGAATATTTTCAAAGTCCCAACGTACCGATCAAGAGTAAAGTACCATTTTCCTACATTAGATTTCGTTCTAAATGCTTAATCCCTATGTAAAAACGTTAGTTAAGCAAGAATATCGTATTTTTAAAAAAATCTAATGATAGGATTTCCCAGAAAATTGAAAAAACCGAAAAATGTCAAGAGTAAAGTGCCATTTTCTGACATTAGATTTCGTTCTAAATGCTTAATCCCTATGTAGAAACGTTAGTTAAGCAAGAATATCGTATTTTTAAAAAAATCTAATGATAGGATTTTTCAGAAAATTGAAAAAACCGTAAAATGTCAAGAGTAAAGTGCCCTTATTTTAAACAATGTATCGTTCTAAATGCTTAATCCCTATGTAAAAAAGTTATTTTAGCAGGAATATGTTATTGAATAAAATGAGAAAAATTTATTTTAGCCGTAAATCGAAAATAATGGATCGAGCGAATCGGTCGATTGCGCCGAGACGCGCTATGATGCAACAGACGAGCGATTGGAACGCCCGAATATTTTCAAAGTCCCAACGTACCGATCAAGAGTAAAGTACCATTTTCCTACATTAGATTTCGTTCTAAATACTTAATCCCTATGTAAAAACGTTAGTTAAGCAAGAATATCGTATTTTTAAAAAAATCTAATGATAGGATTTCCCAGAAAATTGAAAAAACCGAAAAATGTCAAGAGTAAAGTGCCATTTTCTGACATTAGATTTCGTTCTAAATGCTTAATCCCTATGTAGAAACGTTAGTTAAGCAAGAATATCGTATTTTTAAAAAAATCTAATGATAGGATTTTTCAGAAAATTGAAAAAACCGTAAAATGTCAAGAGTAAAGTGCCCTTATTTTAAACAATGTATCGTTCTAAATGCTTAATCCCTATGTAAAAAAGTTATTTTAGCAGGAATATGTTATTGAAAAAAATTAGAAAAATTTATTTTAGCCGTAAATCGAAAATAATGGGGACACCGGAGCTGTTCGAAGCGCCGAGCGCGCCGCGTACGCCCGAATATTTTCAAAGTCCCAACGTACCGATCAAGAGTAAAGTACCATTTTCCTACATTAGATTTCGTTCTAAATACTTAATCCCTATGTAAAAACGTTAGTTAAGCAAGAATATCGTATTTTTAAAAAAATCTAATGATAGGATTTTCCAGAAAATTGAAAAAACCGAAAAATGTCAAGAGTAAAGTGCCATTTTCTGACATTAGATTTCGTTCTAAATGCTTAATCCCTATGTAGAAACGTTAGTTAAGCAAGATTATCGTATTCTTAAAAAAATCTAATGATAGGATTTTTCAGAAAATTGAAAAAACCGTAAAATGTCAAGAGTAAAGTGCCCTTATTTTAAACAATGTATCGTTCTAAATGCTTAATCCCTATGTAAAAAAGTTATTTAAGCAGGAATATGTTATTGAATAAAATCAGAAAAATTTATTTTAGCCGTAAATCGAAAATAATGGATCGAGCGAATCGGTCGATTGCGCCGAGACGCGCTATGATGCAACAGACGAGCGATTGGAACGCCCGAATATTTTCAAAGTCCCAACGTACCGATCAAGAGTAAAGTACCATTTTCCTACATTAGATTTCGTTCTAAATGCTTAATCCCTATGTAAAAACGTTAGTTAAGCAAGAATATCGTATTTTTAAAAAAATCTAAAGATAGGATTTCCCAGAAAATTGAAAAAACCGTAAAATGTCAAGACTAAAGTGCCATTTTCTGACATTAGATTTCGTTCTAAATGCTTAATCCCTATGTAGAAACGTTAGTTAAGCAAGAATATCGTATTTTTAAAAAAATCTAATGATAGGATTTTTCAGAAAATTGAAAAAACCGTAAAATGTCAAGAGTAAAGTGCCCTTATTTTAAACAATGTATCGTTCTAAATGCTTAATCCCTATGTAAAAAAGTTATTTTAGCAGGAATATGTTATTGAAAAAAATTAGAAAAATTTATTTTAGCCGTAAATCGAAAATAATGGGGACACCGGAGCTGTTCGAAGCGCCGAGCGCGCCGCGTACGCCCGAATATTTTCAAAGTCCCAACGTACCGATCAAGAGTAAAGTACCATTTTCCTACATTAGATTTCGTTCTAAATACTTAATCCCTATGTAAAAACGTTAGTTAAGCAAGAATATCGTATTTTTAAAAAAATCTAATGATAGGATTTCCCAGAAAATTGAAAAAACCGAAAAATGTCAAGAGTAAAGTGCCATTTTCTGACATTAGATTTCGTTCTAAATGCTTAATCCCTATGTAGAAACGTTAGTTAAGCAAGAATATCGTATTCTTAAAAAAATCTAATGATAGGATTTTTCAGAAAATTGAAAAAACCGTAAAATGTCAAGAGTAAAGTGCCCTTATTTTAAACAATGTATCGTTCTAAATGCTTAATCCCTATGTAAAAAAGTTATTTAAGCAGGAATATGTTATTGAATAAAATGAGAAAAATTTATTTTAGCCGTAAATCGAAAATAATGGATCGAGCGAATCGGTCGATTGCGCCGAGACGCGCCATGATGCAACAGACGAGCGATTGGAACGCCCGAATATTTTCAAAGTCCCAACGTACCGATCAAGAGTAAAGTACCATTTTCCTACATTAGATTTCGTTCTAAATGCTTAATCCCTATGTAAAAACGTTAGTTAAGCAAGAATATCGTATTTTTAAAAAAATCTAATGATAGGATTTCCCAGAAAATTGAAAAAACCGAAAAATGTCAAGAGTAAAGTGCCATTTTCTGACATTAGATTTCGTTCTAAATGCTTAATCCCTATGTAGAAACGTTAGTTAAGCAAGAATATCGTATTTTTAAAAAAATCTAATGATAGGATTTTTCAGAAAATTGAAAAAACCGTAAAATGTCAAGAGTAAAGTGCCCTTATTTTAAACAATGTATCGTTCTAAATGCTTAATCCCTATGTAAAAAAGTTATTTTAGCAGGAATATGTTATTGAATAAAATGAGAAAAATTTATTTTAGCCGTAAATCGAAAATAATGGATCGAGCGAATCGGTCGATTGCGCCGAGACGCGCTATGATGCAACAGACGAGCGATTGGAACGCCCGAATATTTTCAAAGTCCCAACGTACCGATCAAGAGTAAAGTACCATTTTCCTACATTAGATTTCGTTCTAAATACTTAATCCCTATGTAAAAACGTTAGTTAAGCAAGAATATCGTATTTTTAAAAAAATCTAATGATAGGATTTCCCAGAAAATTGAAAAAACCGAAAAATGTCAAGAGTAAAGTGCCATTTTCTGACATTAGATTTCGTTCTAAATGCTTAATCCCTATGTAGAAACGTTAGTTAAGCAAGAATATCGTATTTTTAAAAAAATCTAATGATAGGATTTTTCAGAAAATTGAAAAAACCGTAAAATGTCAAGAGTAAAGTGCCCTTATTTTAAACAATGTATCGTTCTAAATGCTTAATCCCTATGTAAAAAAGTTATTTTAGCAGGAATATGTTATTGAAAAAAATTAGAAAAATTTATTTTAGCCGTAAATCGAAAATAATGGGGACACCGGAGCTGTTCGAAGCGCCGAGCGCGCCGCGTACGCCCGAATATTTTCAAAGTCCCAACGTACCGATCAAGAGTAAAGTACCATTTTCCTACATTAGATTTCGTTCTAAATACTTAATCCCTATGTAAAAACGTTAGTTAAGCAAGAATATCGTATTTTTAAAAAAATCTAATGATAGGATTTCCCAGAAAATTGAAAAAACCGAAAAATGTCAAGAGTAAAGTGCCATTTTCTGACATTAGATTTCGTTCTAAATGCTTAATCCCTATGTAGAAACGTTAGTTAAGCAAGAATATCGTATTTTTAAAAAAATCTAATGATAGGATTTTTCAGAAAATTGAAAAAACCGTAAAATGTCAAGAGTAAAGTGCCCTTATTTTAAACAATGTATCGTTCTAAATGCTTAATCCCTATGTAAAAAAGTTATTTTAGCAGGAATATGTTATTGAAAAAAATTAGAAAAATTTATTTTAGCCGTAAATCGAAAATAATGGGGACACCGGAGCTGTTCGAAGCGCCGAGCGCGCCGCGTACGCCCGAATATTTTCAAAGTCCCAACGTACCGATCAAGAGTAAAGTACCATTTTCCTACATTAGATTTCGTTCTAAATACTTAATCCCTATGTAAAAACGTTAGTTAAGCAAGAATATCGTATTTTTAAAAAAATCTAATGATAGGATTTTCCAGAAAATTGAAAAAACCGAAAAATGTCAAGAGTAAAGTGCCATTTTCTGACATTAGATTTCGTTCTAAATGCTTAATCCCTATGTAGAAACGTTAGTTAAGCAAGATTATCGTATTCTTAAAAAAATCTAATGATAGGATTTTTCAGAAAATTGAAAAAACCGTAAAATGTCAAGAGTAAAGTGCCCTTATTTTAAACAATGTATCGTTCTAAATGCTTAATCCCTATGTAAAAAAGTTATTTAAGCAGGAATATGTTATTGAATAAAATCAGAAAAATTTATTTTAGCCGTAAATCGAAAATAATGGATCGAGCGAATCGGTCGATTGCGCCGAGACGCGCTATGATGCAACAGACGAGCGATTGGAACGCCCGAATATTTTCAAAGTCCCAACGTACCGATCAAGAGTAAAGTACCATTTTCCTACATTAGATTTCGTTCTAAATGCTTAATCCCTATGTAAAAACGTTAGTTAAGCAAGAATATCGTATTTTTAAAAAAATCTAAAGATAGGATTTCCCAGAAAATTGAAAAAACCGTAAAATGTCAAGACTAAAGTGCCATTTTCTGACATTAGATTTCGTTCTAAATGCTTAATCCCTATGTAGAAACGTTAGTTAAGCAAGAATATCGTATTTTTAAAAAAATCTAATGATAGGATTTTTCAGAAAATTGAAAAAACCGTAAAATGTCAAGAGTAAAGTGCCCTTATTTTAAACAATGTATCGTTCTAAATGCTTAATCCCTATGTAAAAAAGTTATTTTAGCAGGAATATGTTATTGAAAAAAATTAGAAAAATTTATTTTAGCCGTAAATCGAAAATAATGGGGACACCGGAGCTGTTCGAAGCGCCGAGCGCGCCGCGTACGCCCGAATATTTTCAAAGTCCCAACGTACCGATCAAGAGTAAAGTACCATTTTCCTACATTAGATTTCGTTCTAAATACTTAATCCCTATGTAAAAACGTTAGTTAAGCAAGAATATCGTATTTTTAAAAAAATCTAATGATAGGATTTCCCAGAAAATTGAAAAAACCGAAAAATGTCAAGAGTAAAGTGCCATTTTCTGACATTAGATTTCGTTCTAAATGCTTAATCCCTATGTAGAAACGTTAGTTAAGCAAGAATATCGTATTCTTAAAAAAATCTAATGATAGGATTTTTCAGAAAATTGAAAAAACCGTAAAATGTCAAGAGTAAAGTGCCCTTATTTTAAACAATGTATCGTTCTAAATGCTTAATCCCTATGTAAAAAAGTTATTTAAGCAGGAATATGTTATTGAATAAAATGAGAAAAATTTATTTTAGCCGTAAATCGAAAATAATGGATCGAGCGAATCGGTCGATTGCGCCGAGACGCGCCATGATGCAACAGACGAGCGATTGGAACGCCCGAATATTTTCAAAGTCCCAACGTACCGATCAAGAGTAAAGTACCATTTTCCTACATTAGATTTCGTTCTAAATGCTTAATCCCTATGTAAAAACGTTAGTTAAGCAAGAATATCGTATTTTTAAAAAAATCTAATGATAGGATTTCCCAGAAAATTGAAAAAACCGAAAAATGTCAAGAGTAAAGTGCCATTTTCTGACATTAGATTTCGTTCTAAATGCTTAATCCCTATGTAGAAACGTTAGTTAAGCAAGAATATCGTATTTTTAAAAAAATCTAATGATAGGATTTTTCAGAAAATTGAAAAAACCGTAAAATGTCAAGAGTAAAGTGCCCTTATTTTAAACAATGTATCGTTCTAAATGCTTAATCCCTATGTAAAAAAGTTATTTTAGCAGGAATATGTTATTGAATAAAATGAGAAAAATTTATTTTAGCCGTAAATCGAAAATAATGGATCGAGCGAATCGGTCGATTGCGCCGAGACGCGCTATGATGCAACAGACGAGCGATTGGAACGCCCGAATATTTTCAAAGTCCCAACGTACCGATCAAGAGTAAAGTACCATTTTCCTACATTAGATTTCGTTCTAAATACTTAATCCCTATGTAAAAACGTTAGTTAAGCAAGAATATCGTATTTTTAAAAAAATCTAATGATAGGATTTCCCAGAAAATTGAAAAAACCGAAAAATGTCAAGAGTAAAGTGCCATTTTCTGACATTAGATTTCGTTCTAAATGCTTAATCCCTATGTAGAAACGTTAGTTAAGCAAGAATATCGTATTTTTAAAAAAATCTAATGATAGGATTTTTCAGAAAATTGAAAAAACCGTAAAATGTCAAGAGTAAAGTGCCCTTATTTTAAACAATGTATCGTTCTAAATGCTTAATCCCTATGTAAAAAAGTTATTTTAGCAGGAATATGTTATTGAAAAAAATTAGAAAAATTTATTTTAGCCGTAAATCGAAAATAATGGGGACACCGGAGCTGTTCGAAGCGCCGAGCGCGCCGCGTACGCCCGAATATTTTCAAAGTCCCAACGTACCGATCAAGAGTAAAGTACCATTTTCCTACATTAGATTTCGTTCTAAATACTTAATCCCTATGTAAAAACGTTAGTTAAGCAAGAATATCGTATTTTTAAAAAAATCTAATGATAGGATTTTCCAGAAAATTGAAAAAACCGAAAAATGTCAAGAGTAAAGTGCCATTTTCTGACATTAGATTTCGTTCTAAATGCTTAATCCCTATGTAGAAACGTTAGTTAAGCAAGAATATCGTATTCTTAAAAAAATCTAATGATAGGATTTCCCAGAAAATTGAAAAAACCGAAAAATGTCAAGAGTAAAGTGCCATTTTCTGACATTAGATTTCGTTCTAAATGCTTAATCCCTATGTAGAAACGTTAGTTAAGCAAGAATATCGTATTTTTAAAAAAATCTAATGATAGGATTTTTCAGAAAATTGAAAAAACCGTAAAATGTCAAGAGTAAAGTGCCCTTATTTTAAACAATGTATCGTTCTAAATGCTTAATCCCTATGTAAAAAAGTTATTTAAGCAGGAATATGTTATTGAATAAAATCAGAAAAATTTATTTTAGCCGTAAATCGAAAATAATGGATCGAGCGAATCGGTCGGTTGCGCCGAGACGCGCTATGATGCAACAGACGAGCGATTGGAACGCCCGAATATTTTCAAAGTCCCAACGTACCGATCAAGAGTAAAGTACCATTTTCCTACATTAGATTTCGTTCTAAATGCTTAATCCCTATGTAAAAACGTTAGTTAAGCAAGAATATCGTATTTTTAAAAAAATCTAAAGATAGGATTTCCCAGAAAATTGAAAAAACCGTAAAATGTCAAGACTAAAGTGCCATTTTCTGACATTAGATTTCGTTCTAAATGCTTAATCCCTATGTAGAAACGTTAGTTAAGCAAGAATATCGTATTTTTAAAAAAATCTAATGATAGGATTTTTCAGAAAATTGAAAAAACCGTAAAATGTCAAGAGTAAAGTGCCCTTATTTTAAACAATGTATCGTTCTAAATGCTTAATCCCTATGTAAAAAAGTTATTTTAGCAGGAATATGTTATTGAAAAAAATTAGAAAAATTTATTTTAGCCGTAAATCGAAAATAATGGGGACACCGGAGCTGTTCGAAGCGCCGAGCGCGCCGCGTACGCCCGAATATTTTCAAAGTCCCAACGTACCGATCAAGAGTAAAGTACCATTTTCCTACATTAGATTTCGTTCTAAATACTTAATCCCTATGTAAAAACGTTAGTTAAGCAAGAATATCGTATTTTTAAAAAAATCTAATGATAGGATTTCCCAGAAAATTGAAAAAACCGAAAAATGTCAAGAGTAAAGTGCCATTTTCTGACATTAGATTTCGTTCTAAATGCTTAATCCCTATGTAGAAACGTTAGTTAAGCAAGAATATCGTATTCTTAAAAAAATCTAATGATAGGATTTTTCAGAAAATTGAAAAAACCGTAAAATGTCAAGAGTAAAGTGCCCTTATTTTAAACAATGTATCGTTCTAAATGCTTAATCCCTATGTAAAAAAGTTATTTTAGCAGGAATATGTTATTGAATAAAATGAGAAAAATTTATTTTAGCCGTAAATCGAAAATAATGGATCGAGCGAATCGGTCAATTGCGCCGAGACGCGCTATGATGCAACAGACGAGCGATTGGAACGCCCGAATATTTTCAAAGTCCCAACGTACCGATCAAGAGTAAAGTGCCATTTTCTGACATTAGATTTCGTTCTAAATGCTTAATCCCTATGTAGAAACGTTAGTTAAGCAAGAATATCGTATTTTTAAAAAAATCTAATGATAGGATTTTTCAGAAAATTGAAAAAACCGTAAAATGTCAAGAGTAAAGTGCCCTTATTTTAAACAATGTATCGTTCTAAATGCTTAATCCCTATGTAAAAAAGTTATTTTAGCAGGAATATGTTATTGAATAAAATGAGAAAAATTTATTTTAGCCGTAAATCGAAAATAATGGATCGAGCGAATCGGTCAATTGCGCCGAGACGCGCTATGATGCAACAGACGAGCGATTGGAACGCCCGAATATTTTCAAAGTCCCAACGTACCGATCAAGAGTAAAGTACCATTTTCCTACATTAGATTTCGTTCTAAATACTTAATCCCTATGTAAAAACGTTAGTTAAGCAAGAATATCGTATTTTTAAAAAAATCTAATGATAGGATTTTCCAGAAAATTGAAAAAACCGAAAAATGTCAAGAGTAAAGTGCCATTTTCTGACATTAGATTTCGTTCTAAATGCTTAATCCCTATGTAGAAACGTTAGTTAAGCAAGAATATCGTATTCTTAAAAAAATCTAATGATAGGATTTTTCAGAAAATTGAAAAAACCGTAAAATGTCAAGAGTAAAGTGCCCTTATTTTAAACAATGTATCGTTCTAAATGCTTAATCCCTATGTAAAAAAGTAATTTAAGCAAGAATATGTTATTGAATAAAATGAGAAAAATTTATTTTAGCCGTAAATCGAAAATAATGGATCGAGCGAATCGGTCGATTGCGCCGAGACGCGCCATGATGCAACAGACGAGCGATTGGAACGCCCGAATATTTTCAAAGTCCCAACGTACCGATCAAGAGTAAAGTACCATTTTCCTACATTAGATTTCGTTCTAAATGCTTAATCCCTATGTAAAAACGTTAGTTAAGCAAGAATATCGTATTTTTAAAAAAATCTAATGATAGGATTTCCCAGAAAATTGAAAAAACCGAAAAATGTCAAGAGTAAAGTGCCATTTTCTGACATTAGATTTCGTTCTAAATGCTTAATCCCTATGTAGAAACGTTAGTTAAGCAAGAATATCGTATTTTTAAAAAAATCTAATGATAGGATTTTTCAGAAAATTGAAAAAACCGTAAAATGTCAAGAGTAAAGTGCCCTTATTTTAAACAATGTATCGTTCTAAATGCTTAATCCCTATGTAAAAAAGTTATTTTAGCAGGAATATGTTATTGAATAAAATGAGAAAAATTTATTTTAGCCGTAAATCGAAAATAATGGATCGAGCGAATCGGTCGATTGCGCCGAGACGCGCTATGATGCAACAGACGAGCGATTGGAACGCCCGAATATTTTCAAAGTCCCAACGTACCGATCAAGAGTAAAGTACCATTTTCCTACATTAGATTTCGTTCTAAATACTTAATCCCTATGTAAAAACGTTAGTTAAGCAAGATTATCGTATTTTTAAAAAAATCTAATGATAGGATTTTCCAGAAAATTGAAAAAACCGAAAAATGTCAAGAGTAAAGTGCCATTTTCTGACATTAGATTTCGTTCTAAATGCTTAATCCCTATGTAGAAACGTTAGTTAAGCAAGAATATCGTATTTTTAAAAAAATCTAATGATAGGATTTTTCAGAAAATTGAAAAAACCGTAAAATGTCAAGAGTAAAGTGCCCTTATTTTAAACAATGTATCGTTCTAAATGCTTAATCCCTATGTAAAAAAGTTATTTTAGCAGGAATATGTTATTGAAAAAAATTAGAAAAATTTATTTTAGCCGTAAATCGAAAATAATGGGGACACCGGAGCTGTTCGAAGCGCCGAGCGCGCCGCGTACGCCCGAATATTTTCAAAGTCCCAACGTACCGATCAAGAGTAAAGTACCATTTTCCTACATTAGATTTCGTTCTAAATACTTAATCCCTATGTAAAAACGTTAGTTAAGCAAGAATATCGTATTTTTAAAAAAATCTAATGATAGGATTTTCCAGAAAATTGAAAAAACCGAAAAATGTCAAGAGTAAAGTGCCATTTTCTGACATTAGATTTCGTTCTAAATGCTTAATCCCTATGTAGAAACGTTAGTTAAGCAAGAATATCGTATTCTTAAAAAAATCTAATGATAGGATTTTTCAGAAAATTGAAAAAACCGTAAAATGTCAAGAGTAAAGTGCCCTTATTTTAAACAATGTATCGTTCTAAATGCTTAATCCCTATGTAAAAAAGTTATTTAAGCAGGAATATGTTATTGAATAAAATCAGAAAAATTTATTTTAGCCGTAAATCGAAAATAATGGATCGAGCGAATCGGTCGATTGCGCCGAGACGCGCTATGATGCAACAGACGAGCGATTGGAACGCCCGAATATTTTCAAAGTCCCAACGTACCGATCAAGAGTAAAGTACCATTTTCCTACATTAGATTTCGTTCTAAATGCTTAATCCCTATGTAAAAACGTTAGTTAAGCAAGAATATCGTATTTTTAAAAAAATCTAATGATAGGATTTTCCAGAAAATTGAAAAAACCGAAAAATGTCAAGAGTAAAGTGCCATTTTCTGACATTAGATTTCGTTCTAAATGCTTAATCCCTATGTAGAAACGTTAGTTAAGCAAGAATATCGTATTCTTAAAAAAATCTAATGATAGGATTTTTCAGAAAATTGAAAAAACCGTAAAATGTCAAGAGTAAAGTGCCCTTATTTTAAACAATGTATCGTTCTAAATGCTTAATCCCTATGTAAAAAAGTAATTTAAGCAAGAATATGTTATTGAATAAAATGAGAAAAATTTATTTTAGCCGTAAATCGAAAATAATGGATCGAGCGAATCGGTCGATTGCGCCGAGACGCGCCATGATGCAACAGACGAGCGATTGGAACGCCCGAATATTTTCAAAGTCCCAACGTACCGATCAAGAGTAAAGTACCATTTTCCTACATTAGATTTCGTTCTAAATGCTTAATCCCTATGTAAAAACGTTAGTTAAGCAAGAATATCGTATTTTTAAAAAAATCTAATGATAGGATTTCCCAGAAAATTGAAAAAACCGAAAAATGTCAAGAGTAAAGTGCCATTTTCTGACATTAGATTTCGTTCTAAATGCTTAATCCCTATGTAGAAACGTTAGTTAAGCAAGAATATCGTATTTTTAAAAAAATCTAATGATAGGATTTTTCAGAAAATTGAAAAAACCGTAAAATGTCAAGAGTAAAGTGCCCTTATTTTAAACAATGTATCGTTCTAAATGCTTAATCCCTATGTAAAAAAGTTATTTTAGCAGGAATATGTTATTGAATAAAATGAGAAAAATTTATTTTAGCCGTAAATCGAAAATAATGGATCGAGCGAATCGGTCGATTGCGCCGAGACGCGCTATGATGCAACAGACGAGCGATTGGAACGCCCGAATATTTTCAAAGTCCCAACGTACCGATCAAGAGTAAAGTACCATTTTCCTACATTAGATTTCGTTCTAAATACTTAATCCCTATGTAAAAACGTTAGTTAAGCAAGAATATCGTATTTTTAAAAAAATCTAATGATAGGATTTCCCAGAAAATTGAAAAAACCGAAAAATGTCAAGAGTAAAGTGCCATTTTCTGACATTAGATTTCGTTCTAAATGCTTAATCCCTATGTAGAAACGTTAGTTAAGCAAGAATATCGTATTTTTAAAAAAATCTAATGATAGGATTTTTCAGAAAATTGAAAAAACCGTAAAATGTCAAGAGTAAAGTGCCCTTATTTTAAACAATGTATCGTTCTAAATGCTTAATCCCTATGTAAAAAAGTTATTTTAGCAGGAATATGTTATTGAAAAAAATTAGAAAAATTTATTTTAGCCGTAAATCGAAAATAATGGGGACACCGGAGCTGTTCGAAGCGCCGAGCGCGCCGCGTACGCCCGAATATTTTCAAAGTCCCAACGTACCGATCAAGAGTAAAGTACCATTTTCCTACATTAGATTTCGTTCTAAATACTTAATCCCTATGTAAAAACGTTAGTTAAGCAAGAATATCGTATTTTTAAAAAAATCTAATGATAGGATTTTCCAGAAAATTGAAAAAACCGAAAAATGTCAAGAGTAAAGTGCCATTTTCTGACATTAGATTTCGTTCTAAATGCTTAATCCCTATGTAGAAACGTTAGTTAAGCAAGAATATCGTATTCTTAAAAAAATCTAATGATAGGATTTTTCAGAAAATTGAAAAAACCGTAAAATGTCAAGAGTAAAGTGCCCTTATTTTAAACAATGTATCGTTCTAAATGCTTAATCCCTATGTAAAAAAGTTATTTAAGCAGGAATATGTTATTGAATAAAATCAGAAAAATTTATTTTAGCCGTAAATCGAAAATAATGGATCGAGCGAATCGGTCGATTGCGCCGAGACGCGCTATGATGCAACAGACGAGCGATTGGAACGCCCGAATATTTTCAAAGTCCCAACGTACCGATCAAGAGTAAAGTACCATTTTCCTACATTAGATTTCGTTCTAAATGCTTAATCCCTATGTAAAAACGTTAGTTAAGCAAGAATATCGTATTTTTAAAAAAATCTAAAGATAGGATTTCCCAGAAAATTGAAAAAACCGTAAAATGTCAAGACTAAAGTGCCATTTTCTGACATTAGATTTCGTTCTAAATGCTTAATCCCTATGTAGAAACGTTAGTTAAGCAAGAATATCGTATTCTTAAAAAAATCTAATGATAGGATTTTTCAGAAAATTGAAAAAACCGTAAAATGTCAAGAGTAAAGTGCCCTTATTTTAAACAATGTATCGTTCTAAATGCTTAATCCCTATGTAAAAAAGTTATTTAAGCAGGAATATGTTATTGAATAAAATGAGAAAAATTTATTTTAGCCGTAAATCGAAAATAATGGATCGAGCGAATCGGTCGATTGCGCCGAGACGCGCCATGATGCAACAGACGAGCGATTGGAACGCCCGAATATTTTCAAAGTCCCAACGTACCGATCAAGAGTAAAGTACCATTTTCCTACATTAGATTTCGTTCTAAATGCTTAATCCCTATGTAAAAACGTTAGTTAAGCAAGAATATCGTATTTTTAAAAAAATCTAATGATAGGATTTCCCAGAAAATTGAAAAAACCGAAAAATGTCAAGAGTAAAGTGCCATTTTCTGACATTAGATTTCGTTCTAAATGCTTAATCCCTATGTAGAAACGTTAGTTAAGCAAGAATATCGTATTTTTAAAAAAATCTAATGATAGGATTTTTCAGAAAATTGAAAAAACCGTAAAATGTCAAGAGTAAAGTGCCCTTATTTTAAACAATGTATCGTTCTAAATGCTTAATCCCTATGTAAAAAAGTTATTTTAGCAGGAATATGTTATTGAATAAAATGAGAAAAATTTATTTTAGCCGTAAATCGAAAATAATGGATCGAGCGAATCGGTCGATTGCGCCGAGACGCGCTATGATGCAACAGACGAGCGATTGGAACGCCCGAATATTTTCAAAGTCCCAACGTACCGATCAAGAGTAAAGTACCATTTTCCTACATTAGATTTCGTTCTAAATGCTTAATCCCTATGTAAAAACGTTAGTTAAGCAAGAATATCGTATTTTTAAAAAAATCTAAAGATAGGATTTCCCAGAAAATTGAAAAAACCGTAAAATGTCAAGACTAAAGTGCCATTTTCTGACATTAGATTTCGTTCTAAATGCTTAATCCCTATGTAGAAACGTTAGTTAAGCAAGAATATCGTATTTTTAAAAAAATCTAATGATAGGATTTTTCAGAAAATTGAAAAAACCGTAAAATGTCAAGAGTAAAGTGCCCTTATTTTAAACAATGTATCGTTCTAAATGCTTAATCCCTATGTAAAAAAGTTATTTTAGCAGGAATATGTTATTGAAAAAAATTAGAAAAATTTATTTTAGCCGTAAATCGAAAATAATGGGGACACCGGAGCTGTTCGAAGCGCCGAGCGCGCCGCGTACGCCCGAATATTTTCAAAGTCCCAACGTACCGATCAAGAGTAAAGTACCATTTTCCTACATTAGATTTCGTTCTAAATACTTAATCCCTATGTAAAAACGTTAGTTAAGCAAGAATATCGTATTTTTAAAAAAATCTAATGATAGGATTTCCCAGAAAATTGAAAAAACCGAAAAATGTCAAGAGTAAAGTGCCATTTTCTGACATTAGATTTCGTTCTAAATGCTTAATCCCTATGTAGAAACGTTAGTTAAGCAAGAATATCGTATTCTTAAAAAAATCTAATGATAGGATTTTTCAGAAAATTGAAAAAACCGTAAAATGTCAAGAGTAAAGTGCCCTTATTTTAAACAATGTATCGTTCTAAATGCTTAATCCCTATGTAAAAAAGTTATTTAAGCAGGAATATGTTATTGAATAAAATGAGAAAAATTTATTTTAGCCGTAAATCGAAAATAATGGATCGAGCGAATCGGTCGATTGCGCCGAGACGCGCCATGATGCAACAGACGAGCGATTGGAACGCCCGAATATTTTCAAAGTCCCAACGTACCGATCAAGAGTAAAGTACCATTTTCCTACATTAGATTTCGTTCTAAATGCTTAATCCCTATGTAAAAACGTTAGTTAAGCAAGAATATCGTATTTTTAAAAAAATCTAATGATAGGATTTCCCAGAAAATTGAAAAAACCGTAAAATGTCAAGACTAAAGTGCCATTTTCTGACATTAGATTTCGTTCTAAATGCTTAATCCCTATGTAGAAACGTTAGTTAAGCAAGAATATCGTATTTTTAAAAAAATCTAATGATAGGATTTTTCAGAAAATTGAAAAAACCGAAAAATGTCAAGAGTAAAGTGCCATTTTCTGACAATAGATTTCGTTCTAAATGCTTAATCCCTATGTAGAAACGTTAGTTAAGCAAGAATATCGTATTCTTAAAAAAATCTAATGATAGGATTTTTCAGAAAATTGAAAAAACCGTAAAATGTCAAGAGTAAAGTGCCCTTATTTTAAACAATGTATCGTTCTAAATGCTTAATCCCTATGTAAAAAAGTTATTTTAGCAGGAATATGTTATTGAAAAAAATTAGAAAAATTTATTTTAGCCGTAAATCGAAAATAATGGGGACACCGGAGCTGTTCGAAGCGCCGAGCGCGCCGCGTACGCCCGAATATTTTCAAAGTCCCAACGTACCGATCAAGAGTAAAGTACCATTTTCCTACATTAGATTTCGTTCTAAATACTTAATCCCTATGTAAAAACGTTAGTTAAGCAAGAATATCGTATTTTTAAAAAAATCTAATGATAGGATTTCCCAGAAAATTGAAAAAACCGAAAAATGTCAAGAGTAAAGTGCCATTTTCTGACATTAGATTTCGTTCTAAATGCTTAATCCCTATGTAGAAACGTTAGCTAAGCAAGAATATCGTATTTTTAAAAAAATCTAATGATAGGATTTTTCAGAAAATTGAAAAAACCGTAAAATGTCAAGAGTAAAGTGCCCTTATTTTAAACAATGTATCGTTCTAAATGCTTAATCCCTATGTAAAAAAGTTATTTTAGCAGGAATATGTTATTGAATAAAATGAGAAAAATTTATTTTAGCCGTAAATCGAAAATAATGGATCGAGCGAATCGGTCGATTGCGCCGAGACGCGCTATGATGCAACAGACGAGCGATTGGAACGCCCGAATATTTTCAAAGTCCCAACGTACCGATCAAGAGTAAAGTACCATTTTCCTACATTAGATTTCGTTCTAAATGCTTAATCCCTATGTAAAAACGTTAGTTAAGCAAGAATATCGTATTTTTAAAAAAATCTAATGATAGGATTTCCCAGAAAATTGAAAAAACCGTAAAATGTCAAGACTAAAGTGCCATTTTCTGACATTAGATTTCGTTCTAAATGCTTAATCCCTATGTAGAAACGTTAGTTAAGCAAGAATATCGTATTTTTAAAAAAATCTAATGATAGGATTTTTCAGAAAATTGAAAAAACCGTAAAATGTCAAGAGTAAAGTGCCCTTATTTTAAACAATGTATCGTTCTAAATGCTTAATCCCTATGTAAAAAAGTTATTTTAGCAGGAATATGTTATTGAATAAAATGAGAAAAATTTATTTTAGCCGTAAATCGAAAATAATGGATCGAGCGAATCGGTCGATTGCGCCGAGACGCGCTATGATGCAACAGACGAGCGATTGGAACGCCCGAATATTTTCAAAGTCCCAACGTACCGATCAAGAGTAAAGTACCATTTTCCTACATTAGATTTCGTTCTAAATACTTAATCCCTATGTAAAAACGTTAGTTAAGCAAGAATATCGTATTTTTAAAAAAATCTAATGATAGGATTTTCCAGAAAATTGAAAAAACCGAAAAATGTCAAGAGTAAAGTGCCATTTTCTGACATTAGATTTCGTTCTAAATGCTTAATCCCTATGTAGAAACGTTAGTTAAGCAAGAATATCGTATTTTTAAAAAAATCTAATGATAGGATTTTTCAGAAAATTGAAAAAACCGTAAAATGTCAAGAGTAAAGTGCCCTTATTTTAAACAATGTATCGTTCTAAATGCTTAATCCCTATGTAAAAAAGTTATTTTAGCAGGAATATGTTATTGAAAAAAATTAGAAAAATTTATTTTAGCCGTAAATCGAAAATAATGGGGACACCGGAGCTGTTCGAAGCGCCGAGCGCGCCGCGTACGCCCGAATATTTTCAAAGTCCCAACGTACCGATCAAGAGTAAAGTACCATTTTCCTACATTAGATTTCGTTCTAAATACTTAATCCCTATGTAAAAACGTTAGTTAAGCAAGAATATCGTATTTTTAAAAAAATCTAATGATAGGATTTTCCAGAAAATTGAAAAAACCGAAAAATGTCAAGAGTAAAGTGCCATTTTCTGACATTAGATTTCGTTCTAAATGCTTAATCCCTATGTAGAAACGTTAGTTAAGCAAGAATATCGTATTCTTAAAAAAATCTAATGATAGGATTTTTCAGAAAATTGAAAAAACCGTAAAATGTCAAGAGTAAAGTGCCCTTATTTTAAACAATGTATCGTTCTAAATGCTTAATCCCTATGTAAAAAAGTAATTTAAGCAAGAATATGTCATTGAATAAAATGAGAAAAATTTATTTTAGCCGTAAATCGAAAATAATGGATCGGGCGAATCGGTCGATTGCGCCGAGACGCGCCATGATGCAACAGACGAGCGATTGGAACGCCCGAATATTTTCAAAGTCCCAACGTACCGATCAAGAGTAAAGTACCATTTTCCTACATTAGATTTCGTTCTAAATGCTTAATCCCTATGTAAAAACGTTAGTTAAGCAAGAATATCGTATTTTTAAAAAAATCTAATGATAGGATTTCCCAGAAAATTGAAAAAACCGAAAAAGTCAAGAGTAAAGTGCCATTTTCTGACATTAGATTTCGTTCTAAATGCTTAATCCCTATGTAGAAACGTTAGTTAAGCAAGAATATCGTATTTTTAAAAAAATCTAATGATAGGATTTTTCAGAAAATTGAAAAAACCGTAAAATGTCAAGAGTAAAGTGCCCTTATTTTAAACAATGTATCGTTCTAAATGCTTAATCCCTATGTAAAAAAGTTATTTTAGCAGGAATATGTTATTGAATAAAATGAGAAAAATTTATTTTAGCCGTAAATCGAAAATAATGGATCGAGCGAATCGGTCGATTGCGCCGAGACGCGCTATGATGCAACAGACGAGCGATTGGAACGCCCGAATATTTTCAAAGTCCCAACATACCGATCAAGAGTAAAGTACCATTTTCCTACATTAGATTTCGTTCTAAATACTTAATCCCTATGTAAAAACGTTAGTTAAGCAAGAATATCGTATTTTTAAAAAAATCTAATGATAGGATTTTCCAGAAAATTGAAAAAACCGAAAAATGTCAAGAGTAAAGTGCCATTTTCTGACATTAGATTTCGTTCTAAATGCTTAATCCCTATGTAGAAACGTTAGTTAAGCAAGAATATCGTATTCTTAAAAAAATCTAATGATAGGATTTTTCAGAAAATTGAAAAAACCGTAAAATGTCAAGAGTAAAGTGCCCTTATTTTAAACAATGTATCGTTCTAAATGCTTAATCCCTATGTAAAAAAGTAATTTAAGCAAGAATATGTTATTGAATAAAATGAGAAAAATTTATTTTAGCCGTAAATCGAAAATAATGGATCGAGCGAATCGGTCGATTGCGCCGAGACGCGCCATGATGCAACAGACGAGCGATTGGAACGCCCGAATATTTTCAAAGTCCCAACGTACCGATCAAGAGTAAAGTACCATTTTCCTACATTAGATTTCGTTCTAAATGCTTAATCCCTATGTAAAAACGTTAGTTAAGCAAGAATATCGTATTTTTAAAAAAATCTAATGATAGGATTTCCCAGAAAATTGAAAAAACCGAAAAATGTCAAGAGTAAAGTGCCATTTTCTGACATTAGATTTCGTTCTAAATGCTTAATCCCTATGTAGAAACGTTAGTTAAGCAAGAATATCGTATTTTTAAAAAAATCTAATGATAGGATTTTTCAGAAAATTGAAAAAACCGTAAAATGTCAAGAGTAAAGTGCCCTTATTTTAAACAATGTATCGTTCTAAATGCTTAATCCCTATGTAAAAAAGTTATTTTAGCAGGAATATGTTATTGAATAAAATGAGAAAAATTTATTTTAGCCGTAAATCGAAAATAATGGATCGAGCGAATCGGTCGATTGCGCCGAGACGCGCTATGATGCAACAGACGAGCGATTGGAACGCCCGAATATTTTCAAAGTCCCAACGTACCGATCAAGAGTAAAGTACCATTTTCCTACATTAGATTTCGTTCTAAATACTTAATCCCTATGTAAAAACGTTAGTTAAGCAAGAATATCGTATTTTTAAAAAAATCTAATGATAGGATTTTCCAGAAAATTGAAAAAACCGAAAAATGTCAAGAGTAAAGTGCCATTTTCTGACATTAGATTTCGTTCTAAATGCTTAATCCCTATGTAGAAACGTTAGTTAAGCAAGAATATCGTATTTTTAAAAAAATCTAATGATAGGATTTTTCAGAAAATTGAAAAAACCGTAAAATGTCAAGAGTAAAGTGCCCTTATTTTAAACAATGTATCGTTCTAAATGCTTAATCCCTATGTAAAAAAGTTATTTTAGCAGGAATATGTTATTGAAAAAAATTAGAAAAATTTATTTTAGCCGTAAATCGAAAATAATGGGGACACCGGAGCTGTTCGAAGCGCCGAGCGCGCCGCGTACGCCCGAATATTTTCAAAGTCCCAACGTACCGATCAAGAGTAAAGTACCATTTTCCTACATTAGATTTCGTTCTAAATACTTAATCCCTATGTAAAAACGTTAGTTAAGCAAGAATATCGTATTTTTAAAAAAATCTAATGATAGGATTTCCCAGAAAATTGAAAAAACCGAAAAATGTCAAGAGTAAAGTGCCATTTTCTGACATTAGATTTCGTTCTAAATGCTTAATCCCTATGTAGAAACGTTAGTTAAGCAAGAATATCGTATTTTTAAAAAAATCTAATGATAGGATTTCCCAGAAAATTGAAAAAACCGAAAAATGTCAAGAGTAAAGTGCCATTTTCTGACATTAGATTTCGTTCTAAATGCTTAATCCCTATGTAGAAACGTTAGTTAAGCAAGAATATCGTATTCTTAAAAAAATCTAATGATAGGATTTTTCAGAAAATTGAAAAAACCGTAAAATGTCAAGAGTAAAGTGCCCTTATTTTAAACAATGTATCGTTCTAAATGCTTAATCCCTATGTAAAAAAGTTATTTTAGCAGGAATATGTTATTGAATAAAATGAGAAAAATTTATTTTAGCCGTAAATCGAAAATAATGGATCGAGCGAATCGGTCGATTGCGCCGAGACGCGCTATGATGCAACAGACGAGCGATTGGAACGCCCGAATATTTTCAAAGTCCCAACGTACCGATCAAGAGTAAAGTACCATTTTCCTACATTAGATTTCGTTCTAAATGCTTAATCCCTATGTAAAAACGTTAGTTAAGCAAGAATATCGTATTTTTAAAAAAATCTAATGATAGGATTTCCCAGAAAATTGAAAAAACCGTAAAATGTCAAGAGTAAAGTGCCATTTTCTGACATTAGATTTCGTTCTAAATGCTTAATCCCTATGTAGAAACGTTAGTTAAGCAAGAATATCGTATTTTTAAAAAAATCTAATGATAGGATTTTTCAGAAAATTGAAAAAACCGTAAAATGTCAAGAGTAAAGTGCCCTTATTTTAAACAATGTATCGTTCTAAATGCTTAATCCCTATGTAAAAAAGTTATTTTAGCAGGAATATGTTATTGAAAAAAATTAGAAAAATTTATTTTAGCCGTAAATCGAAAATAATGGGGACACCGGAGCTGTTCGAAGCGCCGAGCGCGCCGCGTACGCCCGAATATTTTCAAAGTCCCAACGTACCGATCAAGAGTAAAGTACCATTTTCCTACATTAGATTTCGTTCTAAATACTTAATCCCTATGTAAAAACGTTAGTTAAGCAAGAATATCGTATTTTTAAAAAAATCTAATGATAGGATTTCCCAGAAAATTGAAAAAACCGAAAAATGTCAAGAGTAAAGTGCCATTTTCTGACATTAGATTTCGTTCTAAATGCTTAATCCCTATGTAGAAACGTTAGTTAAGCAAGAATATCGTATTTTTAAAAAAATCTAATGATAGGATTTCCCAGAAAATTGAAAAAACCGAAAAATGTCAAGAGTAAAGTGCCATTTTCTGACATTAGATTTCGTTCTAAATGCTTAATCCCTATGTAGAAACGTTAGTTAAGCAAGAATATCGTATTTTTAAAAAAATCTAATGATAGGATTTTTCAGAAAATTGAAAAAACCGTAAAATGTCAAGAGTAAAGTGCCCTTATTTTAAACAATGTATCGTTCTAAATGCTTAATCCCTATGTAAAAAAGTTATTTTAGCAGGAATATGTTATTGAAAAAAATTAGAAAAATTTATTTTAGCCGTAAATCGAAAATAATGGGGACACCGGAGCTGTTCGAAGCGCCGAGCGCGCCGCGTACGCCCGAATATTTTCAAAGTCCCAACGTACCGATCAAGAGTAAAGTACCATTTTCCTACATTAGATTTCGTTCTAAATACTTAATCCCTATGTAAAAACGTTAGTTAAGCAAGAATATCGTATTTTTAAAAAAATCTAATGATAGGATTTCCCAGAAAATTGAAAAAACCGAAAAATGTCAAGAGTAAAGTGCCATTTTCTGACATTAGATTTCGTTCTAAATGCTTAATCCCTATGTAGAAACGTTAGTTAAGCAAGAATATCGTATTTTTAAAAAAATCTAATGATAGGATTTCCCAGAAAATTGAAAAAACCGAAAAATGTCAAGAGTAAAGTGCCATTTTCTGACATTAGATTTCGTTCTAAATGCTTAATCCCTATGTAGAAACGTTAGTTAAGCAAGAATATCGTATTCTTAAAAAAATCTAATGATAGGATTTTTCAGAAAATTGAAAAAACCGTAAAATGTCAAGAGTAAAGTGCCCTTATTTTAAACAATGTATCGTTCTAAATGCTTAATCCCTATGTAAAAAAGTTATTTAAGCAAGAATATGTTATTGAATAAAATTAGAAAAATTTATTTTAGCCGTAAATCGAAAAAAAGACTGTTCGTTTCTCTGTCTCTCTCGCGCGATCGAACTATCGATGTTTCCCGACAAACTATTGGGAGTTTAATTAAACTTTATACATGAAATTACTCGTTTTGATCCCCGCTACACAGCCGTATACTTTTTATAATTTTGTGGAATCGGGAACCTTGAAATATTTAACATAACGCGGATCGTCTGTCTCTGTCTCTTTCTAGATCGGAAGAATCGATGTTTCCCGGCAAACTATTGGGAGATTAATTAAACTTTATACATGAAATTACTCGTTTTGATCCCCGCTACACAGCCGTATACTTTTTATAATTTTGTGGAATCGGGAACCTTGAAATATTTAACATAACGCGGATCGTCTGTCTCTGTCTCTTTCTAGATCGGAAGAATCGATGTTTCCCGGCAAACTATTGGGAGTTTAATTAAACTTTATACATGAAATTACTCGTTTTGATCCCCGCTACACAGCCGTATACTTTTTATAATTTTGTGGAATCGGGAACCATGAAATATTTAACATAACGCGGATCGTCTGTCTCTGTCTCTTTCTAGATCGGAAGAATCGATGTTTCCCGGCAAACTATTGGGAGATTAATTAAACTTTATACATGAAATTACTCGTTTTGATCCCCGCTACACAGCCGTATACTTTTTATAATTTTGTGGAATCGGGAACCTTGAAATATTTAACATAACGCGGATCGTCTGTCTCTGTCTCTTTCTAGATCGGAAGAATCGATGTTTCCCGGCAAACTATTGGGAGTTTAATTAAACTTTATACATGAAATTACTCGTTTTGATCCCCGCTACACAGCCGTATACTTTTTATAATTTTGTGGAATCGGGAACCTTGAAATATTTAACATAACGCGGATCGTCTGTCTCTGTCTCTTTCTAGATCGGAATAATCGATGTTTCCCGGCAAACTATTGGGAGATTAATTAAACTTTATACATGAAATTACTCGTTTTGATCCCCGCTACACAGCCGTATACTTTTTATAATTTTGTGGAATCGGGAACCTTGAAATATTTAACATAACGCGGATCGTCTGTCTCTGTCTCTTTCTAGATCGGAAGAATCGATGTTTCCCGGCAAACTATTGGGAGTTTAATTAAACTTTATACATGAAATTACTCGTTTTGATCCCCGCTACACAGCCGTATACTTTTTATAATTTTGTGGAATCGGGAACCTTGAAATATTTAACATAACGCGAATCGACTATCTCTGTCTCTTTCTAGATCGGAATAATCGATGTTTCCCGGCAAACTATTGCGAGATTAATTAAACTTTATACATGAAATTACTCGTTTTGATCCCCGCTACACAGCCGTATACTTTTTATAATTTTGTGGAATCGGGAACCATGAAATATTTAACATAACGCGGATCGTCTGTCTCTGTCTCTTTCTAGATCGGAAGAATCGATGTTTCCCGGCAAACTATTGGGAGTTTAATTAAACTTTATACATGAAATTACTCGTTTTGATCCCCGCTACACAGCCGTATACTTTTTATAATTTTGTGGAATCGGGAACCATGAAATATTTAACATAACGCGGATCGTCTGTCTCTGTCTCTTTCTAGATCGGAAGAATCGATGTTTCCCGGCAAACTATTGGGAGTTTAATTAAACTTTATACATGAAATTACTCGTTTTGATCCCCGCTACACAGCCGTATACTTTTTATAATTTTGTGGAATCGGGAACCTTGAAATATTTAACATAACGCGGATCGTCTGTCTCTGTCTCTTTCTAGATCGGAATAATCGATGTTTCCCGGCAAACTATTGGGAGATTAATTAAACTTTATACATGAAATTACTCGTTTTGATCCCCGCTACACAGCCGTATACTTTTTATAATTTTGTGGAATCGGGAACCTTGAAATATTTAACATAACGCGGATCGTCTGTCTCTGTCTCTTTCTAGATCGGAAGAATCGATGTTTCCCGGCAAACTATTGGGAGATTAATTAAACTTTATACATGAAATTACTCGTTTTGATCCCCGCTACACAGCCGTATACTTTTTATAATTTTGTGGAATCGGGAACCTTGAAATATTTAACATAACGCGGATCGTCTGTCTCTGTCTCTTTCTAGATCGGAAGAATCGATGTTTCCCGGCAAACTATTGGGAGTTTAATTAAACTTTATACATGAAATTACTCGTTTTGATCCCCGCTACACAGCCGTATACTTTTTATAATTTTGTGGAATCGGGAACCATGAAATATTTAACATAACGCGGATCGTCTGTCTCTGTCTCTTTCTAGATCGGAAGAATCGATGTTTCCCGGCAAACTATTGGGAGATTAATTAAACTTTATACATGAAATTACTCGTTTTGATCCCCGCTACACAGCCGTATACTTTTTATAATTTTGTGGAATCGGGAACCTTGAAATATTTAACATAACGCGGATCGTCTGTCTCTGTCTCTTTCTAGATCGGAATAATCGATGTTTCCCGGCAAACTATTGGGAGATTAATTAAACTTTATACATGAAATTACTCGTTTTGATCCCCGCTACACAGCCGTATACTTTTTATAATTTTGTGGAATCGGGAACCTTGAAATATTTAACATAACGCGGATCGTCTGTCTCTGTCTCTTTCTAGATCGGAATAATCGATGTTTCCCGGCAAACTATTGGGAGATTAATTAAACTTTATACATGAAATTACTCGTTTTGATCCCCGCTACACAGCCGTATACTTTTTATAATTTTGTGGAATCGGGAACCTTGAAATATTTAACATAACGCGGATCGTCTGTCTCTGTCTCTTTCTAGATCGGAAGAATCGATGTTTCCCGGCAAACTATTGGGAGTTTAATTAAACTTTATACATGAAATTACTCGTTTTGATCCCCGCTACACAGCCGTATACTTTTTATAATTTTGTGGAATCGGGAACCTTGAAATATTTAACATAACGCGAATCGACTATCTCTGTCTCTTTCTAGATCGGAATAATCGATGTTTCCCGGCAAACTATTGCGAGATTAATTAAACTTTATACATGAAATTACTCGTTTTGATCCCCGCTACACAGCCGTATACTTTTTATAATTTTGTGGAATCGGGAACCATGAAATATTTAACATAACGCGGATCGTCTGTCTCTGTCTCTTTCTAGATCGGAAGAATCGATGTTTCCCGGCAAACTATTGGGAGTTTAATTAAACTTTATACATGAAATTACTCGTTTTGATCCCCGCTACACAGCCGTATACTTTTTATAATTTTGTGGAATCGGGAACCTTGAAATATTTAACATAACGCGGATCGTCTGTCTCTGTCTCTTTCTAGATCGGAATAATCGATGTTTCCCGGCAAACTATTGGGAGATTAATTAAACTTTATACATGAAATTACTCGTTTTGATCCCCGCTACACAGCCGTATACTTTTTATAATTTTGTGGAATCGGGAACCTTGAAATATTTAACATAACGCGAATCGACTATCTCTGTCTCTTTCTAGATCGGAATAATCGATGTTTCCCGGCAAACTATTGCGAGATTAATTAAACTTTATACATGAAATTACTCGTTTTGATCCCCGCTACACAGCCGTATACTTTTTATAATTTTGTGGAATCGGGAACCTTGAAATATTTAACATAACGCGGATCGTCTGTCTCTGTCTCTTTCTAGATCGGAAGAATCGATGTTTCCCGGCAAACTATTGGGAGTTTAATTAAACTTTATACATGAAATTACTCGTTTTGATCCCCGCTACACAGCCGTATACTTTTTATAATTTTGTGGAATCGGGAACCATGAAATATTTAACATAACGCGGATCGTCTGTCTCTGTCTCTTTCTAGATCGGAAGAATCGATGTTTCCCGGCAAACTATTGGGAGTTTAATTAAACTTTATACATGAAATTACTCGTTTTGATCCCCGCTACACAGCCGTATACTTTTTATAATTTTGTGGAATCGGGAACCTTGAAATATTTAACATAACGCGGATCGTCTGTCTCTGTCTCTTTCTAGATCGGAATAATCGATGTTTCCCGGCAAACTATTGGGAGATTAATTAAACTTTATACATGAAATTACTCGTTTTGATCCCCGCTACACAGCCGTATACTTTTTATAATTTTGTGGAATCGGGAACCTTGAAATATTTAACATAACGCGGATCGTCTGTCTCTGTCTCTTTCTAGATCGGAAGAATCGATGTTTCCCGGCAAACTATTGGGAGATTAATTAAACTTTATACATGAAATTACTCGTTTTGATCCCCGCTACACAGCCGTATACTTTTTATAATTTTGTGGAATCGGGAACCTTGAAATATTTAACATAACGCGGATCGTCTGTCTCTGTCTCTTTCTAGATCGGAAGAATCGATGTTTCCCGGCAAACTATTGGGAGTTTAATTAAACTTTATACATGAAATTACTCGTTTTGATCCCCGCTACACAGCCGTATACTTTTTATAATTTTGTGGAATCGGGAACCTTGAAATATTTAACATAACGCGGATCGTCTGTCTCTGTCGCTTTTTAGATCGGAAGAATCGATGTTTCCCGGCAAACTATTGGGAGTTTAATTAAACTTTATACATGAAATTACTCGTTTTGATCCCCGCTACACAGCCGTATACTTTTTATAATTTTGTGGAATCGGGAACCTTGAAATATTTAACATAACGCGAATCGACTATCTCTGTCTCTTTCTAGATCGGAATAATCGATGTTTCCCGGCAAACTATTGGGAGATTAATTAAACTTTATACATGAAATTACTCGTTTTGATCCCCGCTACACAGCCGTATACTTTTTATAATTTTGTGGAATCGGGAACCTTGAAATATTTAACATAACGCGGATCGTCTGTCTCTGTCTCTTTCTAGATCGGAAGAATCGATGTTTCCCGGCAAGCTATTGGGAGTTTAATTAAACTTTATACATGAAATTACTCGTTTTGATCCCCGCTACACAGCCGTATACTTTTTATAATTTTGTGGAATCGGGAACCTTGAAATATTTAACATAACGCGGATCGTCTGTCTCTGTCTCTTTCTAGATCGGAAGAATCGATGTTTCCCGGCAAACTATTGGGAGATTAATTAAACTTTATACATGAAATTACTCGTTTTGATCCCCGCTACACAGCCGTATACTTTTTATAATTTTGTGGAATCGGGAACCTTGAAATATTTAACATAACGCGGATCGTCTGTCTCTGTCTCTTTCTAGATCGGAATAATCGATGTTTCCCGGCAAACTAATGGGAGTTTAATTAAACTTTATGCATCAAATCATTCAGTTTGACTCCTGCAACACAACCAAACACTCTCTGTAATTTTCTGAACTGAAAAACCACTGAAATTGCGCTCGAAATGCGGTGCGACGGGTCGGCGCGTCTGCACTGTGCGACAGCTAGTCAAAACGTCCGAACAGCGTATTGTTTTCGATCTCTTGGTATAATATTCGTATTCCTTGCTGTGTATAGCTTCCGATCGATTATTGCAATGGTCAAAGTTCCAGCGGCGTAATGCTTTCCATAAGATTACATTAATATAACCAGCGGCATATTGCTTTCTATCTTGTAATGAAAATTTTATAACCAAGTACCAACGGCGTATTGCTTTCGTTCGGATAATGGAGATTTTACAACCAAGTACCAGCGGTTTCTGTCTTATAATTAAATTATTATAATAAAATAAAGTACCAGCGGCGTGTTACTTTCGTTCGGATAATGGAGATTTTACAACCAAGTACCAGCGGTTTCTGTCTTATAATTAAATTATTATAATAAAATAAAGTACCAGCGGCGTGTTACTTTCGTTCGGATAATGGAGATTTTACAACCAAGTACCAG